>NC_052538.1:35465142-35722642 GCF_016699485.2 Gallus gallus
CCTCCACTCTGTTATAAACACAATGATATCCACTCACAGCTGATAAATGCACTGCATCTCTCCGGAGCTTTAAAGAGCGACTTCCCTGCGCTCTGTGCAGTGCCTGGTGCTGCTGGGGGCAGCTCGGGGCTGGGGGCTGCCATGCCGTGTGCTTGGCCACGGTGTGCCCGGCCCCTCGGCAGCACCAAGAGAACAGAAAGAAACAACAGGACTGCACGTCATTGACGCTTTAAATACTGATCGTCTCCTCAGCAATTTTCAAATTAATTACTGTATCTTTTCACAGGATTACGTGCCATATAATCCTTATTGTGGAAGAAAATATCTAGAGCCACCACCAAGTCCTTGAAGAAACACTTCAGTACCAAACACTCGAACAAAGGGGTAGATTAACGGCTGCCAAACAAATTACAAACATTTTCCCAGCCATTATAGCCGTGATAAAACGGTGCTGCGGGACCTCGGAGCATTTTCCCACACCCCTCATGGAGGCGACGCCTTTGGCCGCGCTGGGGGTGCAGAAGGTCTCCATCTGGAAACGCAGCGATGCGCCCCAACCGCGTGCAGCAAAGGGCATCTCTGGGCTGCAGGCACCGAGGTGGGCGGGAGGTCCTTCCTCGTGTGCAAAGTCACGTTGCAAAGGAAAGATGAAATACGGCCAAAGGTACCTCCACGTAATGAACCCTGTAATTGAACACTGAAACAAAGGGTCGTCCCGATAAAAAAACAAAAATGATTTCCTTTTTTTTAATTCAAAGGAAAAAAAAAAAAAAAAAAAAAAAAAGGTGGGATCAATCCCTGTTTGCTTACAGCTCTAAAAAGCAACCCAGAACAATCCACAGCTAATAAGCCTCGCTGCATAGAGCATCACAATTCGGATTCACTGACACCGATGCTTTGCTACCCCGCTGGCACAGTTTTCAGTCTTCCCCACTGTCCCCACGGCCACCGCTGCCCCACACGGAACGGCCGCCCCATTGCAGCCCCGACGTGGAGGATGCGGCAGCACAGCCAGCCTACGGCCCCGCTTTGGATTAACCCGGCTTCCGAGATTTGTCTGCAATCCTCATTTTACTCTAATTTAACCTTTCCTAGTTAATTTACACCGGTTCATCTTGCCAGCCTGTACCTGCCAAAGTGATCATCCTCCATCAAGTGTCTGGGCGTGGAAAGGGCTGCTCCCTGTCGTCTCCCTACCCGGCGTACCTAATTAAAGTCCTTACGAACCTTTAGGATGACAAGACGAGACGGGGATCACTAAGGAAAATAAGAGCACCCTTTCGGGGCTGCAATCACACCGCGTTCAGACCCGCACCAAACCCGGCCGGGAGCTCCGCGTGGGGGGAGCGGAACGCAAACAGAGAAAGCACCGCAATCAGCGCTTAAATTGTCCTCCGGGCACGTTTTGCATATGAATATAGAAGTTGTGATTAATAGGTTATCTAACACATTAACAAAGGCTTTCGCAAACACGGGCCAGCGTCACAGGACCTGCCAGCCCTTTCGGTGCTGAATGGAGCTGTAGCTGCTGCTTGCTGGAGTCCAGGCTCGGGCCAACAAGGCCATCAAAGCCCCGAGGTTGCCGCTTTCTCACCCCGTGGGCTTTTTCTTCATTGTGAGCCTCAATGCCCCCACTAGGCTCGCGATTAAGAGCCATTTTAAAAACTATGCAGAAAACAGCGTCCCGTGCCAATGAGAAATTGGAACTGCTCTGGGCAGGGGAAACAATGCGGCTGAAACAAAGAGGACATCTGGAGCACGGGCACCACGAGCACGTCCACGCAGGGCACGCCGCATCACCCCGCCTGCACGACGGCGCTGCGCCGCAGCGGCCGCATCCCTTCCCTGCGGCATTCCTGAGCGAGCTCTGCCCCCGAGGCCGGGGCAGCGGCACCCGTTGTGCGCGAGCCTTTGGGGACAGGTCCTGCTGGGAGCAAACGGTGGGCAGAGGGGAGAAAACGTCCGAGGAGCGCTCACCCAAAGACCTGCCAGAGCACTACGGGGAGAACGAAGAGCGAACCCGCTGTCGGACACGAACAGTCCCGCTGCAGCAACAAGCAACGCGTCTGCTTCCCTTTTTTTCTTTAATCCTCTCTTAAGCACTTTTAAAGTGCCCAATTTTTGACTCATTTGAATTTAAATCAGCTTGCATGGAGAACTTGGAGAACTTTATTTTTTTTAAGAGCGCTTGTTTGGCAGGCACATTTTCCCAAGATCACCCGGCTTTAATTTTAAATTTCAAAAGCCTTGCGTTTAATCCCTTGAGCTGGCCTGGTACCTTGTGCCATCTGTTCCGGGGTTTTGTTATAACAGAGAGCACCTGCAGAGTTTTGCAACATTTCAAGCTGTCTGGGAACAAAAATCAAAATAATTATAATTTTCATAAACTAAAGACGTTGATCCAGACGCCGCAGCCCCACCCAGCAGATTTGTTCATGGGTGGGGGAGCTTACTGATTCCTGTCCCAGGGCACCGAACATCCCCAATGGCACCAAGCATCTTCAGTGGCACCAAGCATTGCCAACGGCACCAAATATCTCCAATGGCACCAAATGTCTCCAATGGTACCAAGCATCTTCAATGGCACCACATGTTACCAGTGGCTCCAAATGTCTCCATTGAAACCAAGCATCCCCAATGGCACCAAGTGTCTCCAGTGGTACCAAGCATCTTCAATGGCACCAAGCAACCCCGGTGGCACCAAATGTCTCCAATGGCACCAAGCACCCCCACTGGCACCAAATGTCTCCATTGGAACCAAGCATCCTCAATGACACCAAATGTCTCCAATAGCACCACACATCCCCACTGGCACTGAGCATCCCCAATGGCACCAAGAGTCCTCGCAGCACTGAATATCCCCAAAAGCACCAAGCATCCCCATTGGCACAGTGCATCACCCAATGGCGTGGCCAGAGCCACACATGGCACCCAGTGGCTCAGGGTGGAGGTGTCCCTCCTGCAAGCTGATGGGACATAAGATTTGCTGCTGCCTAGAACAAACAAAAAGTGTATTAGAAATATGATGTTTGTTTAAGCTTCATTATCCAGAGCTCTTTATTATGGTTTAATTTCTCCTTTAATCTCCTGACTAATTTTGAATGGGGTATGTATATCACATTCCTACCTGTGGTTCACATATATACATGTATATCCCATATGCATGAGGTAGATTTGCAGCATTATGATCATTCTCGTGCAGACATTGATGGTCCCCTCCAGGACAGTGCCTGTGCTCAAGACAAGGGTTCAGCCCTCAATCTGTATTTCTAACAAGGAAAAGCTCAGACTAAACTGGGAATTGTCTGGGCCTTGCTAAACAGCGGATGGAATAAAAGTAGAAGAGAGTTTTACCAATGGTGCAGATGTTGTCATTGCAAGGCTGTGAGACAGCCCTGGAGGTCCAGGGGGTTGATAGGGATAGCTTAGAGAACGAGCATGGGCCACAAGTTGGAAGCAATTGCCTACAACCTCTGCTGTTTCCAGCCTCATCAAGCCAAACCTCCCTCCCTTTGCCAGGCAGCGCTGGGTTGTGCTGGCTAGCTGCAAACTTCACCCATAAAGCAATGGATCCCCTGTCCCTCCCATCAACATTTGGAAGTCTTGTGCAACACCTCAAAATGCCACGTAGGGTTCCTGTGATTTGTTACCCACCTGGCTGAGTTGTGCCATGTGAAGAACAATTCCCCCCTGATGCCAGCATTGGAAGCCTTTGCCCTCTTGCACTGATGCGGGAAGGAGCTGCAGAGAGGCTGATGCTTGTGAGGAAGAATGGAAGGGAAATACTGATGCTTCTGAAAACTCAAGCTAATTTTCCTGGCTTGCTGCTGCAGCAGTATCCCTGCTAGGGAAGATGTGCTCGCAATGTTTGGCTCCCAAAGCCTGGTGAGAAATCAAATTAAATGAAGTCCAAATCTTTTGTCCAAAACCCCAGCAATCTTGCAGTGCTGATACAGAAGGTTTGCAGTTACCTGCTGCAGAGTCAGCACTTCGCCTTTCAGTTTCCTGCCCCAGAAAATAAAGCATTATTTTCCCTATTACTTTGTTGTTCCTTAATTCCCACCCTCACCTCCAAGCAGAAGGAAGAAATTCTTCTAAAGACTACAATCCATGTGCAGGAATTTGTCATTTTTAAATTTAAATCTCCAAGCTGATGGTGCACAAAATTAGATATATTTTTAAGCCAATCACCAAATAATGAAAAATCAAAAATGTAAAAGAACCCAAAACCTCATTATAATATTTTCATGAAAGAGAACTAAATGTTGTATTATCCCTCTTGTGATTTCACCAATTCTTATGGCCACATTGAGAAACATTAGGAAATATAAAACCAAATAGGATTACGATATCAAATGTTGGTGATGCTTTATGCATTTTATCTATTTTGCAATGGACCAGCAATGACGAGGGGCTAATGGAAACTGTGGACCCAAAATTCATAACAGCTGCTTCAAAGGGAAATTCTTCTGCTACGTGGATCTTATTTGTGTGGGAAAACCCAATTACTCCAAGGTTCTTGTACCGCACTATTTTCTTTTATGATGCTTTTTGCTGTAAGTGCTTATTACGATTAGATAACCCAGTTACAAATAAACTGTGACCCTCCGCTCTTATCTCCAAATTCACAGCTTTCCAATTTGTCACAGCTAGTTGAGAACTTGGCTTCTTATTAATTACTACCATGGGGTCCTAGAGGGAGTTGCAGGGCGACAGCATCGTCTCCGCTCCCATGAGGCGTCATCTTTGAGCATCCCTGAAACCTCAGTCTTTGTAGAGGCAGCTGCTTCTTACTGGGAAGAAAAAGTTAAGAAAAGACGAAAGATTTTGGGTGTACATCTTGAGATTCCAAGAGCCAATGGTCACCCAGCTCCGGTTTACAAGGTGCAGGAATCTCACGTACCTACATGTAGGAAACAGATGGTACTTGTGTCCGTAATGACATCAGTGAAAAATCCCAGGGATCGGAAGATCTCTTACATCACCAAGAATGTAATTTCAGACTTTTTCAACCCACAGCAAGTTCAGGTTTCTTGCTCCCACGTCCAGGCATGGTAATCCTGAGCACAGCCACGTCTGCGTTGTCATGTGCTGAGCCCATTCTCTCTCCAGGGCAGTTTCATCCTTTGCACTTGCACCGCTGGTGCTGCCCATGTCTGTCCAGCAGCGCATCCTCCCATGGCTGCTCAGGCCCTGCTGCCAGTGTGGGGACATCCATGGTGCTCCAGGACAGCCCCATGGCCAGGGACAAAAGGGGCTTTGGAACAAAGTAGACATCTACAGCTGTTAAACAAAAAATAATTCAAGCAACATGAGAATTGCATAAAGCCTTCCAATTACAAAGACTTGGCAAAGAAACATATCTGGTGATTCCTAACATCCACTAATTATCAGCAGCATTTCCACAGTTAAGAAGATAAATGCTCAGCTACCCTCTAATAGAACTCACTAAGCCCAATTTCCAAGTTAAACAAATAAAACCTGATTTGCAAAGTACACTATTAAATATTTTATCCATTAGCCACTGTTAAAATCATTCTGCTATCCAAACTGAGCACCTTCTACTTGGACTATTTCCAGTGCACTCCAAGAATAATATCCGGCATCAATTAACGGCCAGTTCTCGTGCTGAACCCACAGTGTGCGTTTGTGATGTCTGAAACGCATCCTTGCTGCTCTCTGAATGATAGATGAACTGCAATCCAAGCTAAGTTACGGCAGCTGCTTTATTTTGGTACTTTGTTTATATTTTAATTAATGTCATCAAGAGAATGTATTGATTTGGTAAGCTGTTTTTTAATGAATCATCATACCTGATGCTTGTGGCTTTTTAAAAGTCTTTGGTACGGTGTGTGAGAAGGCTTCATCTTAAAAAGAAGAAAGAAAGAAAGAAAGAAAGAAAGAAGAAAGAAAGAAGAGACATAAAGGAAAAGGAAGGTTTCAGTCAGCCCTAATGCTACCAAAATCCATAGCGCTTAATTTATCGAATCTCCTGTTAGTGAATGAACAAAGGTAAAAATAACAGGCTAGTTATAAACTAGTACTATGATGATGACATTGTGAATTATTTAAAAAGGGCATATTCAGTGTGACCATAGAGCCATCAATCATAATAGACATTGATGAGAAAAAGAGGTTTCAGTCACTTCCTATCTGCCAGGAGAACAATTCTATCTCACAGGTAGCTGTGAAGTGCCGCTGACCCGATGTCACTCGCATTGTTGCTCTACCCTTTGAACGGGGAGAGCAGATTCTCTCAATATTAGAATCGAATGAGTAAATAAATTCTCAGTTCACTGCCACACTCCTTCAGAGTGCACACTTCAATTTGTCTAACAATGGAGAGGACAGAAAAGCAGAAATCTCTTAAAGCACGGATGAATTTTTTATGGATGCTCAAATCCAGCTGCAAAGAATGGGGTTTTAAATGGTAGCTGCTCTGCTTTTAGCAGGAGCCCCCAGAGACAAAGTCCTCTGGAAGTGTTTTGTGTTGGATTCAGCCCTTCCAAGCGCACCATCCCTTCCTCCGAGGCCCGTCCCACCAAACCACTCCACTGTAGTGCCTGCATCGATCCCACAGAGGTGAGAGGACGGCAGCTCCAAACCAACGGCTGCAAAACGAAGCAAAGATTGCAGCTGAGAAGATGGCCGGCGAGCAGAAAGGGAGAGAGAAAGCGCTCCGACTTTTAATTTGTGCGGGATTAATCTAGAGGAGACTCTTTCACCTGATGCCCCACATAATTATAGCCGAAACTTTCCCTCAGATCACAGGTTCCGTCATTGTTGGTTAGCCTAATTAGCCCACGGAGCTGTGCAGCTGCAGGGAGGGGGCAGAGGAAGGCTCAAACAGCGCTGAGCTCCATCCTCGCTGAGCGCATGCGCCCTGGGGACGCCTCCCACTGCTCTGTCAGCACCATCCCACCGCAGCCCATCGTGTGCCAACGTGTTCCACCGCATCCCATTGTGTCCCATCACGTCCCATTGCATCTCATCGTCTCCCATTGCGTCCCACTGTATCCCGTTGCGTCCCATTGTGATCCATCACATCTTATTGCGTTCCATTGCATCCCATCATATCCCATTGCATTCCATCGTGTCCCACCATGTCCCATCAGCTCCCATTACGTCCCACCACACCCAGCTCCTGCCCGGCACTAAACCCCCCCATTCCTGCCAGCCATGCCATGCCCCAGCAATGCCCAGCCTGGTTGCCTAATTGTTACCGACAGGTAAATCAGAGGTAAAAAAGAGCTAATTAATTTTCCATCCCGGTTTTATTTTACTGTTACTGTTTTGAGAAAATATAACTAAACCCCATTAGTGTTAAGGTAAGACCATGAAACAACATAATATAATGCAAGAAAGACATTTAATAGCGTAGAGGAATGTTAAATTACTAATTAACTCCAAGTTACTGTATAAAAAAGCATAGTAATTTACAGGATTATTGCAATATGCAGCTTAGATTGCCACAAGGGTCAGCTAGGGAGCATTTCGTTCTATTTCTTTCAGTGTGGTGGTTATTGTAAAATTCTTCTCACATTAAAATGTACTGTCCTTACCCACAGTTCATTGCTGCTAATTAGCGGCGGTTGAGATTTCCCTAGCAGTCATTTTTTTCTCTGTTAAGCTGCCAAACGTTACCAACTGCTCGCGATGCTCCGCGCTGTCCGGCTGCCCGCCCCGCTCCATGGCGCTGCTCCGTGTCGGGTTCAGCACCTGTGCCAGGGAAACACTAATCTAATTATTTGTAGTGCTTTTGCTGCACGGAGGCGGCCGAGCCGAGCAGTTCGTGCTCTCAGCACGGCTCAGAAACGGACATTTTTTCCCTCCTTGCTCCTCAGCGCACCGTGTGCAGCTCAAGCACTCAAAACTGGAATCTCTCCAATATGTATTTTTTATGTCTTCAAAAGCAAGTATTTCCGCATTCTATTTAGGCGAGAAAAGGCATCTTTTAGTTTTTTTTTTACCTAAATATATAAGAAGAATGCCACAACTTTGATTAATAATTGATTAAATAAACCATCCGGACATCAAAGGCAGGAAGAGGAGCTGTTCCACAGAAAGGCTCCACTATCAAATAGCACTTTGTTGTCTTAAACACCGCTCAGATCTGCAGCATTGCTTCGCACATTCATGTCTGAGGTTATAAACAGTGCTGTTTTCCAAAGGGTTTTTATTATCGTTATTTGAAGGAGAAAAAGAATTCAGCTCTTCTCCTATTTTGGTGTGGGGTGGTGCTTTTTCTTTTCTTTTTTTTTTTCCTCCAAATTTAACACTAACAGTTTGAAAACACAGAGATTTGGATGAAAATCATCCAGCCCCGTCCTTTCCTCTCTCTTTTGTTGGCTTTATGACTAATTTATGTTTAACCTTCTTGAAAATACACTTCCTAAAAAAAAAAACAACATTCAAAGCAACTTTCAGTGGTGCCCAATCCTGGGGCAAAAGGTCTCAAGAGCCCTGAGATGGCTTGGAATTGATGGAGGTGACACGATCTTTTCCACCTCCTCTTCACAGTAGTAAGAGCAATCAGGAAACAACTGCTAATTGCTTCATCAAAATTAAGCTTCTCTATCTTCGTACCAATTATTTCAGCGTTGCTCTTTGGCGTTCCGTGCGCCTGCTATCCACGCTCAGAACAAATCAGGCCTCTCGACTGCAGCGTGTTTCCCGGAGTCGCTCAATAAAAGAGGGTTTCAGGCGTCAGCTCTCAGCCCTTCTACCTGCTGGCACCCTTCTCTTCGCCTTACCAAAGCTGGCTGAAACGCCGAGCACCTGAATGTACTCTCACTTCATTTACACATGAGAAAGGTTGGTAAAATATACGTACGACAAGAGTGAGAAATTCCTTCTGCTGACATGGATAAATCCATTCAGTCAGTGATCAAACCGGTAGCCCAAGGGCAACAAAGAACAAGTGTCAGCCACGTTCGCTCTGAAGTTCCACAAAAATACCCCCTGGGAATTCCAATCATGATGCTCTGTATCTATATTTATATAAGAGGTAGAAAAAATAGCACATGTATATATATTGCTTGTAACTATATGCATCTACGTATGCTCGTGTACGTATATATGAAGGCATTATGAAGGGCAGAGAGACTGGATTTTGAGGACCTTAACCAGATTAAGAACTTTTAAGCTGTTTTAATGTTTCCTCTATGGAATTTTTTCTCTATGGTGGCCAGAGTATTTCCAGATGAAGGGCACCGCTCTCTGTTAAAGATACATTTTTTCCTCTGTGATGTGTGGGAATCTGTACCTAATGCCTATAGTATATATATGTGCATATCTATATGCTGTTTCTCTGTGCTGTAATTTAGGTTACATTCCTTGAATACTTCTTCTTTTTGGTAGCAGAATGCTAAATATCTTAAGAGACGACAAATATGTTTCTGTAAATGATGAAGAGAGCAAGAGATGAAAGACCAGAGCTGATACAGCCGTGTGTTATTCCCTACGCTTTGCTTCTGCTAATGCTCTCCCTCTGTACACTAATTACTAGAGCATCAGCTTCGTGCAAAGACCTTATTCTTTTGCTAGTACCTTGGAAAAAAAAAACACAACACAAAAACCAGGAAGTGAGACAGGCAGTAGGGGTACAACACGAAGATATTGGGGTGCATGCTGAATATAAGCATTATATTTGTGTGTCAGTGGGGGGGAGGGGGGTTGAACGCATGTGTGCAGAGAAAGCGACCCTTCTCTACAAGACCCCAACAATTCCTGGATGCAGCTGATAATCTTTGATTATTTTTCCAAAAATGAGATTTTTCATCCCATCTAGCTAGCAGATCGAGCCAATCACAAGCCCATTTCCATACGGGCAAGGTTTCATATTACTTTGAATTATTAAATCCAGCCCACGGTTACCGATACTGTATGTGCTCTTGGAGAGAAAGCACACACACACTCATGCACAAACTTTGCATGAAGATTGAAAAGCAAGGCAGAAGAATAAACAGAGCAGTGGGGAAAAATAAAATATTTAGTACCTACTTTTCATTTATAGGTGGTACAATAGGTCACAGTTCTCCACTTTTTCCACACCTAAAAATAAAGCCCCTTGAAATGACACAGAAGGAGGGATTCCTGGGATGTAGCAAGCCCATATTTATTTGGTTGGTTTTTTGGATTAATTTTTTTGAATGAATCTGAAGATTGCCCCAAACAACTCTACAGCTGCCATCACCAGGGCAGCGTGAGCCAAAAAACGGACTCAGGTGCCACTTTCCAGGGGCTGGTCACTGGGCTACGCCCCACCTCTGTGCGGCTGGGGCAATGCCAGGAGATCCAGGGCCCTAATGGAAGGGCATGGACATCAGCCCCCATTGGCAGTCACCGCTCCTCTCGGTGCAGATAACTCCAAAAATAATCAGAGTGATGCTGCACGCTGCTCCTGGTCAATTAGATCTAGCGATTGGAGCCCGGCTGCTTGGTAAACAAGCTCAGAAAATGTCCAGGACCAGAATACTTATCTGCTTCTACACACTCAAAATGATTTTCCACTTCCCATATGGAAAAATGATAATGCAGAAAGCGGATGATAGTGAGTTTGCAGAGACTCCATGCAAGCAGCATTGTTATTCATAGCACTCACCGGCGGGGATGGCAGAGCTGCACACCGGGAGCCCTCCCCAAAGGCAGCACTGTCCATGGAATGCAGGAACCTTCCCCAGAGTGTGGTAGGAGCTGCTGAGAACATCACCTCGTTAGCACAGGCCCCATTAGCCAGCATCACACATGCAGCAGAGACAAAACCAACTGGAGAAATGGAAAATGGTTCATCTTGCAGAGCAAGGACAGGACTCACCGTGTGCTTCCACCCGCTACACGTGTCTCTTCTCTGCTTTCGTGGGAAAACTCACAGCTTCAGCATAAACTCTTACTCATGGCGGAGTGCACAGCAACTGTACAGAACACAGAAATGAGGATGTGTGGTTAGAGTTAAAAATGAGTGAGAGTGGAGGACAGCACGATCCATCACTGGAACAGGTTGCCCAAGGAGGCTGTGGATGCCCCATCCCTGCAGGCATTCAAGGCCAGGCTGGATGTGGCTCTGGGCAGCCTGGGCTGCTGGTTGGCGACCCTGCACATAGCAGGGGGTTGGAACTGGATGAGCACTGTGGGTCTTTTCAACCCAGGCCATTCTATGATTCTATGATCCATCCAGTTTTCAAGAGCCATGGGGATGGGCACTGAGGGGCACAGTGGGCTGGGGTTGGGCTTGGGGGTCTTAGAGAGCTCTTCCAGTCTTCATGGTTCCCTGTTCCTGTGATTCCCACCACATTAGCCCATAGCATGGTGGGTTATTTCCACATCCTGGGTTTGTGCCAGAAGCTCCTGCAGCACAGGAAGGGAGCAGGGAAGTGCTGCAGACTGAGATCCTGAGCTGATCTAGAACAAGGAAGCAATGGGAAACATGTATTTCACATTTCCTACTGAAGTACTGCATTCAGACTGTACTGAGGACTTCAAAACACCAATTTCTATATTTGTCTCAATAGTTTTACTTGGGTCACCTATGGCACAATTGCTCTGAACCTTATTTGTATGCAGGCTATCAATGGGAGCAAGTGGGAGTGGGCAGCCCTTGGGGAACAGGCTGCATCATCAAGGGAGCCCATTGGGTGCCATGATAGAACTGCAGGGTTACAAACATTGTGCTAGGGGAAGAAATGCAATTTCCTTTTAAACAAAGAGCCCACCATATCTTAGGAAACTTAAAAACAGTACATCAGAACACCCATTTGATTTGAACAAACTCAAATTGCATTCACAAGACTGTAAATGATTTTTCGGTATCACATGACTTAACTGGGACTCCAAACTCGCATGAATCACAGCCAGAGAAAGTCTGAAAGGAAACCGATCCCAAATCCCAGCTAACAGCCGGTGCTTTCGGGGAGCTGCGGGGTTTTAATTGCACTGTTGAATCAGAAAACCGAGTGTGTGCACTGCTGTTACCGCTAATTAATGCACTGACTGCTCCACGCTAGCTCGACCAGGACAACACATTTTGGGGTTGCCTGTTTTTTTTGTGTTTCAGAAATGATCGTTACTGACCTTGTGTAATTATTCAGGCGCAGTTCCCCTGCTGATATGGAGATCCTTGTTGTTGCTACTGACTTTATGGAGAGCAAAGTTAAAGCCGCTGCAGCGCAGCGCTAAAACGCCGCTCCGTTCGTTATCCTGGTCATTCTCAAGGCCTGTTGGTCGTTTCTGTTTCCATTGCTCTTCCAGGAGGAGCTACAGAAGCTCTGAGTAATGCTTTAGAGAGTTCAAGATTAGAGCTTCAGTGACCTTTTACCTTGATGCTCTGAGATGCCACACAGTGCTTCCTGCAGACCCTGCTACTTGGTTGTAACCTTTACTATCCCAATTCAAATCAAGCTTCCTCTGATTAAAAATTTCTTCTCTGTATCGTTAATATCTTCCTCCTGCCTTTCTTCCTCCCTCTCTCATAAAGAATTTAAATATAAGATCTTTGGATGTGATGCCTCAGAATATGTTTGGGGTTTTTTTTTTTTTTGTCATTACTATCTTCATAAGTCATTATTTCTTAATGAACAGCTAGCTCATTCTCCATACTGTTCATACGCTTCAATATTCAGCATCACTGTCAGCACAGATTTGCTGCTCTTCCCAACTTTCACTGAAGATGCTCAAATAAAATGCCTTTCAGACTTTTGCTGACTGCCATCCCCATCCTGCTCTTGAAGGTGGCGTTGAGGCACATCTCAGACATAGCACGGTCCTTTTTCATTAAATCTCCCTTATTCTGCATCATGTAAAATGGAAATTCTGCTATTTTTAGCAAACCATGTTGCTCTTTAAAAACGGTGAGGAATTGGAGGTCTTTATCAATGCGTGTAGAAGATGATTGTTACCTTCTTGAGTAACGTTATCAATATGTCTGAATACCTCTATCTGATGGTACTTCAGAACTAGGTTGGCATTTTTGCTGACATATTAAGAGTTTTAGTGGTTCTATACATAAGTTACCTAACTGAAGCCAAATATTAGGCCTTTCAAAGCAATTCAGGATCTCACGGTGAAAATACATGCATACCCCTGTGACAGCACACCCTCCCTTCTGGCTAAGCTTTCCCCAGGAGGCCTTGCAAGCACTCAGCACCGCAGCCCTTCCCCCTCCCACCGCCCCTCCTGCAGCTGGCAGAGCACCAGGGATGGACGGACCCAGCGAGGACCTGGCTCTGAGCGTCCCAGAGATGGGCACTGAAAAGACCTTGTTCTTTATTCCTCTGTCTCATGATGCTGGTGACATCCTCACATCCTCTTCACGCTCTGGGATCTTTTTCTTTTCTTTTTTTTTTGCCAAATATGTTTTTCCCTTCATAACACATATCATGGATTTTACCAATTACATTTTAACTCTTCAATCCCCCCAGGGAACTTGAATCAATGTAATGTTTTGAATTTATTCTCCAAAAGAGGAGAGCAGGGAAGGAGCTGGATTTTTTACCACTTGTTTTAATCTACAATTGGAATTTCCTGCAGCTCTTTGGAAATCTTCTGCATTTTCAGCAAACCTCCAAATATGGTTTTACTGGACAAAAACACAAAATAAGACGAGCCTTTGGGCATGGATTTGTTCCCCATAGCACTAGGAGCTGGGGCAGGTTCTGCTCCTTTTCTCCCCATACAGACACAGATTGCATTTTCTGGGTTGTTGCCCACACGGACAAATTTTGTGACTTCCTTCTGCAGAGCTGCAAAAGTAATGAGGAGAAAAAAAAAAAAAAGAAAGGAAGGGAAAGGGAGAAAGAAAAGCTACCGAGAGCCCACACCCCCATCATGGCTCCGTGTGCCCCAGCTGCACATCATACATGCGGAACATTGAACCATCCTCTTAAATATTATGACATGGAGAAAATCACATTGTGCTTTAGCCTATCAACAAAGGAGCAAAGCAATTACAGAGCTAAACACAGTCGAGGAAGACCCAATAAAGAGAAATCCAAGAAAATTTGGTGAAAATTCTTAGGGGGCCTTACAATGTTTAATCATGCTCCAGGCCTAAATTAATATTCTGCTTCTAATTCAAAAGACTGAACCACAAAGGTACATCTTTTGGGTATTTTTAATAACCGTCGTACAACACTCTGTGAATTAGCAGCTGGGCTGACTGGTATTTTACCTTTTCTTTGCTTACTCAAGTAAAGCAGTTAATATTAGTATAATCATCAAACTAACATTAGCCAGACAGGAGGACAGATTTTTTTTTCTGTATTGTAATGCAGAATTATTAAAAAAAAAAAACCAAAACAAAACAGCGAAACCAAGATTTAGGAATTCCTTTGTGCATTAGTTTAAATAATTTTTTTCCTAGGCAGTTTCAATAAACCAAAAGATCTTTGTTGTATTCAGCCATTTTATAAGACAAATAATAGATTAAAGAGCACCTAGGCACATGGAAAGCTGGAACCTGCCTCCTGCTGGGCGAGAACAAAGAGCTGAGCACACACTCCTACCCACGGCTGCTGAGTGGCATCGGCAGTGTGGATGGAAGGCAGTGTGGATGGAAGGCAGTGCGGATGGAAGGCAGTGTGGATGGAAGCAAGCCCCTCCTGCTCACTGGAGGCAGAACGATGCACAACACACCTGGCAAGTGCAGGTTAGTGGGCTTGCTTCTGTCTTCTAAAACAGACTCAAGCTTCTCATTGCCATGCCTCCTCCTTCCAGCCCTGCTGTTTTCAAATGTGACATCAGGTCAGATGCTTGGTTTCACATCTGGTTTGTGGAGTAACTGGTCTCACCCAAGTTTTAGATGGGTTTGGGTAACCATGTGCACTTGTCAAGGAGAAAGAGGATTTCCTTTAAATGAACAAGGGAGACTGGAAGGCACAAAAATGTTAAACAGAAGTCTCTGCCACTGAGGAATACACCGTGAGATCAAACACTGCTCACAGACAACCCAGAGCTGGCCCCACCTGGAGTCTGCAGGCTTCTAGTCTGGATACTGACAAAGAGCCATGCACTTTGGCACAGAGTCCCCATTTTCATACAGTTCCTACTTAATAATTCCATAAAATTGCAGCCCAAGGTACCTGAAGCTGCGTCTGTGATAAGCAAGCAGTACAAACGCTGGCTTGTGCTGTTCCTCCTGTAGATCTCAAGTCATACTCCAACCATACACAGCCCCTAGGGTAGAGCAGGTCAACCACACGCAACGCTTCACGCAGCAACTGGTATTGTCTTGCATTTGCTGCAGACAGACAAAAAACACAAACGTAAATACATGTAAATACATGTAAATACAAAGGCAAGCAGGCAGGATAGGATAGGACCCATTCTTTTGAATCTGGGACTGTATGAATCCCTTACAGGCAGTGTCTCCATTAACACCTGTGTACACTTGTACCTCCGCAGCTCTTTATTGCCTACACCATCCTATGTTACAAAATACTCCAACGTATTTTTCTAGAGGAAAATTCGACAATGCTCCTGACCTCAACATATCCCCAGCAGACATGAGGACCCACGTGAGCAGAGGAGGCAATGGGTCTGATGGGAAACAACAGGGTGGAAAACTCTGCACCAGTGACCATGGCTTGCCAGCAGGCCTCCTGGTGGGGACGTGCTGCTGGTAGCTTCTTTAATATCTTCATGGATTAATGCTCCAGGAAAGCACAGCTTACAATGTGTTTGCACATGGTCTTAGCCAGAGTCCCTCGCTCTGTGCTGTGCTGATTCCCTCTGCACTGGGCCATCTGCTTCCAGGAAAGACAAAGAGATACCAGGACCCCCTGCCCACCTGAACTCCAGTGAGGAAGCCCCCTGAGCACTCATCAGCCCTCACCAGAGCAAAACCTCTCCTTTTCAAGTAAAAAAGTGCACTTTTGCACTATTTTATTTCCCATACTTGGCTCAGCACTGCATCCTCTGCCTGCGTTATGTAGCACAGGCAGAGAATGAATGGATGGGGAGAGCAATCCCAGCTAGGGATGAGCAGGGCCTTGTGTTGGTGTTGGACCAGTATCCACAGGAGGGGCTAAAGTGCAAGAGGAGACTGGTTTGACAGAGCAGAGATAGGCTTAGCTATACAAAAAGTGATGAAAAGAGACCGAAATGGCAATGAGAAAATTCAGAAGAGATCTAAAGTGTTACGTGTAACATCGCAATCAGCCCTTCTGTGCACCCGTGTGTGCAGAGACACTCAGACATCTCAGCCATTGCAGGCTCACTCACCAGTGTTCCCAGTAAAATTAAGGCAGATTTAAAGGACTGCATCGCTTTGTCACGTTTATTTCACATCTTCTCGATAACACAGTTCATGCTGTAAAATGACGACCTGAAAAATCAAGCTTGGTTAAAACAAATTATTAAAATAATGTAAGTAGGGGGGTGGGGGGGAACGGTACAAATTGTGAAAATGGGAGAAAATCTTAAGGGGAGTCTAATTAAGGGAGAAAAGCAATTTTGTGTCAAGGTAGCAGTTCAGAAAGAGAACGTACAGGTGCCCTGAGCAGGGCCTGGGGTGCTCCCTGTGAGTGCTGGGATAGCCGAGCCCTGCCGTGCACTGCACACAGGTGCTGCAGGGCAGGAGCCCCATGAGATGGACCAGCGCTCTGATCCAGCGTGGCAAATCCTGGGAGTCCGAGTAATATCTGCAGACAACGTAATTTAAGGTGTCCTTTCCATTATTCAAATGCGTATGTTGCTACAGGGTGAGAAGACAGCCAATACGGCATGGAGCAGAAACAGGAGGACACCGGTGAAATGGAAGGAGCGGGGCTAGCAGTTTGCTTGGCTGTGAGCAGGCAGCACCTGAGGACACTGGATCTGGTACCTGCTCAGCACCAGCCTGGGCAGCTGGTGGGAGGGAACAGGGAAGCTCCTGGTGGGAATCTCCTGGCTCCTTCTGGGACATTGCACACGGAAGATCCACACAAGGGGAGATAAACTGCATGGAACAAAACCATCTCTTCTGGCCCACAGCATCCCAAGAGAAAGATCTCATCACCTCACCTTGTTTTGCAGCAGTCTTCCCCACACAGCACACAACAGCTCCCTTGTCCCACTTCGTTCTGGACAAGTGAACATAGAACCACCGAAAACTTTAAGGTTGGAAAAGACCTCTGAGATCTCCACGTTCAACCCCACCTCCCCCCCCATGCCCACTGCCCACATCCCTCAGTGCCACATCCCCATGGCTCTGGGACCCCCCCAGGGATGGTGCCCCCCACCCCCTGGGCAGCTGTGCCACTGCCTGACTGCTCTTTCAGAAAATGTTTTTTTCCTAATATCCAACCTGAAGCTGCCTTGGCCCAACTTGAGGCCGTTGCCCTCATCCTATTGCGGGTTACTTGCATCAAGAAGTGCATGACTGTATTTAATCTATTCAACATGCAAAAATCAGCTACATATCTAACATGAATTCTCATTTAGAATATTTGAAAAGCTCACTGGTTCTGCAAAACCACTCTCTAGTATGCTGTCATTTCCACATCCCAACTGTTAGGAAATTGGAACTAGTTTGAAGAGCACTGCTCTCCTTTTTGCAGCATCCTGAAGGCAGGAGGCTGCCCCACGTTCCCAAATGAAGCCCACCAGCCCATCCCCACACACTCCCTGTCCAACCAGTGACATCCACAATGCTCTCCTAGTGCTGTTGCTGGCGCTCATTGCCCCACTATATCTGATTATATTAATTATAAATTACAGCCTAGGTTACTTCTCTCACACTTTAGCTTCTCCACACTCACTTTCATGCTCTTGGCATTGCCAACAGCTCAAATGTTGCACTGGTATAAATAGCTTGAATTATTTAAAGGGATCCCCAATGTACACACGTACAATGTTTCTATACTTAGTTTCCTATCTTCAAGCCTTTCTCACTATAATTTAATTTTTTTGTCATTATATAGGAAACAAAAATGTATGGCAGATTAAATCCCCTATATTTCATAGTGCATCTTCAGACTCATAAGCCTGTCTTGTGTCTATGCATTCCCGAGATGAAGACATGATGCTGTAGATGACTACTTAGATGCATGCACACAGTTTGCAATGCACATACACCTCGGTATAATATACACTATTTCATATTGCACTGGAATACATACACGAATACTCATAAAAAATGAAAAAATAAGAGAATGATTGGTAACACTTACCAGAAAAGAATGTAAGTAGCAATAGATTACAGTGCATTCTATATCTTCCATCAAAACGCAACAAGAAAATCTACAAATAATGCTTTCAAGCACATTTTGGTCTACTTTTTACAGCAAGCAATTAAGAAATAAAATATAGAGAGCCTTTGTAATATTGACAATATGACTGTTTTCAAGGTGAACTCATTACTATTTTTCATTACGCCCATTAATAGCTGGGCGGCGCGCCAGGGTGCAGAGGAGGTGCTGCCAATCGCTGCCATGGGTTTCAGCGCTTGGTGAGTTGGTTTATGGAAACATCCTGGAATGTCTTCCTCCCCTCTGTTCCCACAGATCTTGAAATAGAAAACACTCTTCCAAGCGGCTTTGGAATCAGCTCTTATTTCTCTATTGCATATTACTGCATACTCACCACGGCGACCGAGGAAAGCTGACCCCGCCAACTCCCGACCTAATCAAAGGACAGAACTATAAAAAAGAATCTGGTGAGAAGCAGTTTTTGCAGTAATTTCAGCCTAATTTTGCCAACATTACGTTAGAGAGATGAGCTGTAAGGCACGTTTTAATAGCAGAACTATAAATATCTCTGCCTTGGAGGGCGCTTTGCTTTATCTAACAGTATCATACCTGGGGCAACTCTACTGTTTATCAAGCAAAGAGACAAATGTTGTAAAGGTGCATCTTGCAACCTGTAAAGCCCACAGTTTTTCAAGCTCTCCTGCTGCTTGTGTGCTGGGCAGAAACTCATAGAATCACAGAGCCATAGAATCATAGAACGGCCTGGGTTGAAAAGGCCCACAATGCTCATCCAGTTCCAACCCCCTGCTATGTGCAGGGTCGCCAACCAGCAGACCAGGCTGCCCAGAGCCACATCCAGCCTGGCCTTGAATGCCTGCAGGGATGGGGCATCCACAGCCTCCTTGGGCAACCTGTTCCAGTGTGTCCAGAAGTCAGCAGCAGTTGTCAACTCAGCAACAAGTCATCCCAGTTACAACACATTCATAGACATTCACGAGCTCCTCTAATCCTCCCACCATGCACACAGCCTGAACAACAGGAAGGGTTTTCTGAGCCCCTCTGGACCTGTCCCTTCCAACCCTATGGGGGCTGCAGATGGGACACCCATGGACCTGCTGGCATTTGTCATTTGAGGCAGTATTTGTAAAATGTTTCAACCTTGCATATAATGCGTAACACTATTAAGTAGAATATCTGAAGTACTTAAACTAATTATGCCTATTTTGTAAGATTAATTATAATTAATAATTTAACATATTTTATCATTTAAGTCAGTATCCGTTCTGATCTTTAACTTTAGAGAGCACACTGTATACGTACCACATAATTAGGGCTTATGTATCACATAATTAGGGCTAAATACTAGGAAATCAGGCTAATTAGACCAAATCAAACTGAATTATTTAAGCTTTTTTTTTTTATTTTAGATGTAGAATATTTAGTAATTAAATACTGATTTCATTTTCTTGTACTCACGCATCTCACTTGTCTCTCGGCCGCCTGCTATAATGAAGCATTATAAAAGTGTTTGTCACGGAAGCACAGGTCTGGAGGCTCCAGCAAACAGCTGGGAAGGGGGGGCTGGAGTGCAGACAGCAGTGCAGACACCCAGAGCTTTGCCCCTGTCCCATGCCTTGCTTTGGCCTCTTTGCCCCACAGCAGCACCCTGACTGGCAACTGGCCATGCAACCAAGATCACCATTAATGGCAGCGGCTCCGGTAGGAAGCGTTCTGGACATGGGCTGTTGGCAATCTCACATGTCATAAGGTCTTTCAAACAGAGCATGTTGCTGCCAAAAAAAAACCGTAGAGCACAAGTGAACAACAACAGGACTGTACACAAAACCCTCAGTGCAAGAAAGGACTGGCCCTAAAACAGTCACAGCAAAATTGCCGTTCATTTCTGATATACATTTACAGCTATAAAAACTTCTACTTTTCTATGGAGGTTAATTCATTTCATTAGAGTTCACCCAAAAAGACAATAAAGCCTGGTTATGGTTTATCATCTTTCTCAGGCAGATGATCGAAACAGAGTACTTCTTACACTGAGCCATTGGTGAGTGCTGCGTGCAGCCCAAACCCACAGGTGTGGGAGTAACACTGCCCAGCTATACCCTGGCACCAAACTCAAAGGACTGCCTCCTACATGATCTTGTGGCTGGCCTTCAATCAGAGCAAATCATAGAATGGTCTGGGTTGAAAAGGACCAAAATGATCATCTAGTTTCAACCCCCCCCCCAGCAAAGATCAGTTAAAGGCTGGGGGCAAAAAGAACGTCACTTTCCAATGGTGTATTTATCAGTTTTAACCAACTATGGAGCAGACTTGAATAGAAAATACACTGATGGGTAGCAAATCCAGGAAAGCTGAATGCAGCTGTGGGCACAGGGCTGGGTGGCATTGCTGTGCCCACCCCCCCCCCAGCTCCAGCTGTGCATATTCCAGGATTAACGCCCCAACGGTGCAAGCAGCTGGAAAAACTCCTCAAATCAAGGTAAATGTTAACGGAATCCATATGAGATCAAAGGGCCAGGAAATTGAAAACAATCCTACACCAGGTAGTCGGGGTCTCTCTGTCTGAGCAGCGTTCGCTTCTGCTGCCTTATCCAGTGCTCAGCGGAGTCAATAAAAGGAATCCCATGGACTTCCAGGAGCTTAGGCAGAGCATGGAGTTTCCTTCTGTTTTGTTCTGAAAAATCAGTGTTCTTCCTGTTTAAAGTGCTTAGGGCAAGATTTGCACACTCTGACTTTTTTCAATGTTGGTGCTTGAATCAAAATATAAAGGGCCTTTGGGTATTTTTTAAAAACCCACCGTGGGACATGCACAGGAGTGTGAGGAGGTGGAGGTGTGGCAGAACCAAAGGAGCAGCCATCAGAGCCGAGACAGCCCGTGTCATGAAACAGCTGAGGTAAAACACTGCTGAGGATGCTGGGTGGTGGCATTCCCTGGGGAAGGGAGAAAATACAAGTTTAGCTCTGAGCACAGACCCACCATACCGGGCACTGCACCTCACTGCATCAGCACTCAACATTATTGCTGCCTCCTCCATCCATTGGCACTCAGCATCATGTGCTGCCTGCTCTATCCATCAGCACTTGGCACTATAATGGAACCATAGAATGGCTGGGTTGGAACGGACATTAAAAACCATAGAACCATGGAATGGTTGGGTTGGAATGGATATTAAAGAACATAGAACCATGGACTGGTTGGGTTGGAAGGGGCCCCAAAGCCCCCTCACCCCTATCTCTGCTCTTGGCTGGCTGCCCCCCACCAGCTCAGGCTGCCAAGGGCCCATCCATGGACTTGGACACATGCAGGGATGGGGCACCCACAGCTCCAGGCAGCAGTGCCAGGGCCTCACTCCTCTCTCAATGAAACATCGAATCTAATGTAATCTTACACACCACCTCCTCCATCCACCGACATGGGTTGAGTTCCACATGGAGCTCACAGCCACAGCTGCCCATGTGCCCACAGACCCCAGCAGGGCCCAGCTCCAGGCACATCGAGCTACGGAGTTTCTCAGGATGTGCTCAGCATTCTTTGCTGTCTTTTAGGCTCTTTGTTAAGAGATATAACATCAGTGAACCCTTAACTACCTCCTTTGTGAGCGGCACAGGGTCTGCAAAGAAGAGGGTCCCTAGCAGCGTCAGTGATGCATGGAGCGAGGACTGCTGCTTATGGCCCAGGTGGAAAAGCTGAAGTCAGGGAGAAAGTTTTGCTCTGACCTTGCCTCTTAGCATTTCTATTTTCCATCCACACAGAGTCCAGGTTTAATTTGTCCTTGCAGAAGGGCTCCTGCTCTCCTCTGTATTCTCTGGATTGACGTGAAAGCATAGCTCTCTCTTCAGGTAGTAAAACACAAAAAATGAATGGAGCTCAGAGTACAAATAAACTATTAATAAACATTGATTCTGTGGGTTTATGCTTTTTTCTTAGCCCTGCAGCAATATCTGCAGTGTGAAATTCATGAAATTAAGCTATTTTGATTTTTTAATAGTGGGCTTTCTAATCACTATTTTATTTGTAATTTATTACACATTTAAAATTGGCCTGGAGATATCCCCTGGCAGGATCAGCTGCACAAAATTAAAACAAAATGTCAATTTTCACTTACTCATATAAAAGGAAGGAGGGTGGGGGCTTTCTTCATGTTTTTGTGGTCACTTTTTTAACACACTTTTTAACAGAGATCTATGCGAAAGTGTACAGTTCCAGCTCAGAAAAGGGTAATTTAGCACACCTCAAGCTTAGGAGAAGAGGAGGATCTCCTTGAAACTGCAATGCTCAGTGGGTGGCATTTTCGGCCATTAAGTTAATTAGACAAATCCATAACTGACACGGCAACACCCTCAATGCACGCACCACGATGCAAAAACGTGAGCTCAACGCGATTGAACCAAGCATCCCCCAGGAAAGGCAGCCCAAAGACACACAGCGTGCCGGCACAACTTTTCATTCCTAATTAAGCAGAGCCCTTCCCGCAGCTCAGAAAATACAGTGACCGTTTTTGGATGTGCAACATCTCAGAGCGCTTCCCCCAACGGCAGCGGTGCTCCGACTTCACCAGCAGCGTCGCCACAAAGAATCATTTAACGCCCATTAATAAAGGGATTTTCAGAGGAGCTCGAGCTCAAATTATATCAATCTTCCACTGTTCCAAAATAAACGCATCAGGTGGCATTTAAATGCAGGTGGCTAACCATTTTATCAGTGCACATATTTAAGCTATTAGAAATTTAATTAGAAAAATTAAATTAAACACACTTAATGCAGATTCTAATTCTAGCGACACTGTCCTTATCATTATGCCATTTTTATAGCAAATTATAAAGTATGTCTAAATTGTACAGGTTTGTTTCTGACTGATAGCTGAACTCAGATAATTAAGTTGTTAACCATGTACTTCAGTGGTCAACATGGTTATATATCTTTGTCTTATCGCTTCCCCTCCTCCTTGTTTCCACAGATCTCAGGGGAAGCAGATGAATGGCACTTGACACTACCCACCTACACAGCGACTGATTAGACGCAGCCCTGTGCCACAGGTACACTCAATTATGGGCTTTTCTGAGACTCAAGCGTTTCCTGACGCCGAAAGAGCTGAGACTGTTTATTCGACGCATTTTGCAGCCGAGGAAAGCCGCGCTGAATTGGACTTAACGCCGGCAGTGTGTTTTACCACCTTGGAGCCTCCAAGCAGAGCTGTGCAAAGGGATTTATTGCATAAATCCCCTCCACCACGTCAAGCAAACTGCAGCAGAGCAGGGCAGCACGTCCTGGGGACAGGAATGGGGATGGGGACAGCACGGCCGTGCCTGCAGGGAGACACGAGTGCAGGCAATCTAGCAGTGGGTTGGACCAACACATATCAAAATATAGACACTACAAACGCAGGCAATCTAGCAGGGGGTTGGACCAATAAATGCCAAAATACAGACACAGATGTATAAATAACAGAAAATCCGACTGCAGTTCCCCCAGCAAAGCAATCGATATTCATATAATTCAAATGCTGCTCAGCAGAAACCGAGCATTGGTTTCCTAAGATTGGAAATTACTTATAGCGGATTAGAAATGAGAAGAAATTGAGATAGTTCAAATGGTTCAGCTAGAGGCATATACGTGTAGCTCTGGGTGTACAAGCTTTCCCTTGAAGCTAACAGAAATGGTGTGGGTCTTATAATTTCCACTGTCAAAGAATCATAGAATCATTGAATCATAGGTCCTGCTATGCTGTTCGCCAAAACCATCACAGAAGATGAATTAAATTAGTTCTCATCCTAACCTGGTTGGGGCAGCTCCCCTCGTCCCACCCAGCTGGGCCCAACTGGATGATACTTTTTCAATGTGTAGATGCAATGTAAACACATGGAAGATGTACAGAGCCTTAACTAAGCCTCTTGCTTTGCCTATGGCCTCTACAGTGATTATTATGAACGCGAGAGCTGGGTAATGACACCAGACAGACTTTTCTATCAGACAGTTGCAGTAATTTCTTCTTCCATTTAACGTGACTCTGCTGAGCACCACCCACACCCAGCGTCAGCACAGCGGCTTCGGAACAGCTGCGGACCTAATGGAGTTCCACTTCATTGCTCCTAAGTGATTACAAACTAAATATCCTCCGTTCAGAAGAGGAATATGTGTTTCTTCCCATTTGCACTTGAAAGAGTAACAAACGGGGTTATATTTGCAATATGTCAACAATACAGGCTTTGACATTGCGACTTGGTTATAAAAGATGCTCTGTATTTTATTTGGGGTTGGGTCTTTGGTTTTGGGGGGGGTTATTTTTAGCTCCCTTTGCAGATAATGTAGTAGAGGGGGAAAAAATGGTTATTAACAAATTCAATAGGGTCTAGTGGCTCTCTTTTAAACTTCTGAACACAGGAAACATTTCAAAAGATGCTCCTGAAAGGAAAAGGAAGCTCTTCTGCCTGGTGGGGGGCAGCAGCCCTTCCCTAGAGACCTCTCCCAGAGAGCAAAAACACACACATACATATAGGCCAGGCAAGTAGGATTAAAGAAAATCCTTTCCACAATGCATTTTACTGCTTTTCCTTCTACGTGATCAGACTGATTTCAACTACTCTTTCTAAAAAATATGTAATTATTAGCATATAAATTTAACACCTAGCTCTGCTGTAGTGACTACGTCTTTCATTATTTCCCTTACTTATTTAACGTTGGTAGTTATTTGTCTGACATTATTGTTTTCTGTTTTATTGTATTTTTGTTATTGAATCTTATTTAATGCTGAAAATCTTATTTATTGCTTAAAATACCTTTATCTTTCAGATCCCTGCAGACTTTCATTTTTAGTATACTTAAAATAATTACACAGGAGATTGAAGATAAATGTCTGAATCAATTTTTTGATCCCTTGCTCTTGAGTATTTAAGCACACAAGCCTTCTTTTTCTCGGTTTAGGGGAGAGCAGTGTGCGTAGGATGTATTGTGGTCTGCTGTGTGCGCAGCGTCCAGACTCAGCACCACTCTCAGGTTGGATATCAGGAAACGCTTCTTTACAGAAAGGATTGTTAAGCACTGTTAATAGTTTGGTTAGGTTGTGGTTGGACTTGATGATCTTTGAGGTCTTTTCCAACCAGAGCAATTCTGTGATTCTATTCTATGATTGCTTTGGTGAAAATGTTATATCTTGCCTGACTGTGAGCTTCTAGGAACACAAACTCTGCCTACCATAGGGATGTGCTGGGCACACTCAGACAGCCCTGCTGCTGGTGCGGCACAGGCAAAAACAGGAGGGAGCTCAACAGGGAATTGCAAAGAGAACTTCTGGCAATTGCTCAAACAATGCTATATTTCTCTGCTGAGAACACTTTAGGTAGCTGCTATGTATTTACAGGTTTGCATCCAAGATAATAAATTTTAAGTTAATGAACCTTGAAGGAAACCATGCAAAAGAGCATGGGAGCAAAAGAGACAGAGAATGAAGGGTGAGAGCAGAACAGAGAAGAGATGGGAGAACTGGAGGGGGAGAATGAGAACAGAGAGGAAACTTCAAAGAAGATTTGGGAGTCAAACTACTCTTGTGGAAACCTGAGAGATGTGGAAACGAAAACAGTTGTTCTGCAACTCCTAGGATTATTTTCCTCTATTTTTGTTACTGGAAAAGCCATTTCTTACCTTCCTTTAGCGATGTCAGTGCAGACGATGCACTGCTACAGATGAGACCCAGCACAGCTGAACTCCCCACTCCAGCTGCAGCCCCTGCAGGACCTCCTGGGCACACAAACATCATGGACACCTGAAGGCCCCCCATGTACGGCTGGTGCAAACACCTCTTCCAACACAGCAGTCATTCTGACCTTCCAGTTAAAATGCCCTGTTTTGATGAACACAGCCTAAACTGAATGGCATGTGTTTCCAGCATCACGTCCCACACACTCCAGACTTGGAAATGAAGCATTCCATCGTGCCAAGCCTGCTGTGTGACCTGGAAGATGGCTACAATCAGCTTTAGAGGTTGCCTTTTGAAACTTAAGCCATTTGCTGCTATAGAAAGCCCCACATACAGCCTACAACCACCACTAAAACACCACTATTTGAAAACTTCCCTAAAACAACAATGGGAGCTTTCTCCTTCCATCACCTAAAACATGAGTATTTCCAAAGTATTTCTCTTTACCATACATTGGCCAGTTTTGCTAAAAGTTTTATACGCTCTCCTGTTTTCAAACATTAAGCATTTTACTATTGTACCATCAGGCAAAAGTAATTTGGGCAGCATTGGTGAGGTGATGGCACTACCTGGCAACACACTCTCCTCGACAGTCACAGTTTACATCGCACTTACTGCTACTGCATAACCCTGGTACTTATCAGCAAGCATTGTCCTAAGGAGAAACCTGCTTAATGATGTAAGAGGTCAGACAACGGACATATGTCAAACATTTGCCTTTCATTCCCCAAGCAGCATGCCTTTTCTATCCAACTGCACAACAAGTTGCTAAAGTTTCCAGGAGATGAGAAAATAAGCAGAGGATTTTCTGTGAATTTGCCCTTTCCTTTTAGGAAAAACAATTGCAGAGCTAAGAAATCTAGAGGAATGCTTTTTCCTTTCCAATGGTTGTTGCAGAATTATTTGATTTTTGATAGGCTTTAAGATGCTGTACTGAATGCAATGCCAAAAATGTTATCCTGGCATATCCTGAAGTCTAAGTGAATAGAAATGAGGATGATATGCAGCCCCGCTGCTATTCTGATAA
Organism: Gallus gallus; assembly: GCF_016699485.2. Taxonomy (NCBI): domain Eukaryota; kingdom Metazoa; phylum Chordata; class Aves; order Galliformes; family Phasianidae; genus Gallus; species Gallus gallus. Next base: position 35,492,043 of record NC_052538.1, read on the forward strand.
ACCTGAGAAGACCACACAGTACTAAACAAGAGAAAGCCACAGGAACAGAGAGAGAGAAACCCCGAGACGCGCACCAACGGTTAATTATATAATGCATTTACGATCGCTAATAAACAGAATCACTGCTGCACAGTCTTGTGGTCTCTGCTATATCACTACAGAGGGCAGCAACAGACAACAGAGATCTTTAGCATTCAAGGAAGCGTTAAACATCCTCGGTAAACAGGGAACTGTGTCCTGTGGCACTCTGGGAGTGCACTCAAGGAGCCTCGCTGCTGCCCTGGGTGCCAGGGAAGCTAGGGCTGCTTCACAAGTTCAGCCCATTTTCCTCAGTCCATATATCAAGCCCAGAGAGGAAAAATTAAGCATAAACCATGAGTCATAATAAAGGAGCTGGACCATATGGTAGCAAGAGAGATTTGTTTCACATTTTCTTTCCCTTTTACACTCAAAGCCATTCGCTTTGGGCTTTGTGACATCTCCTGCTAGATGCACCAGCAATTGCCTGATGGCTGCATCCTCTGCAGCCCCCGGGTTGGGAAGGGCCACTGCAGACATTCGGTGTGAAGGCACCAAAGTCTGAATCAGGTGAAACTTCCCCAGATTAATATATTCGAAGGACTTGCTCTGTAGTTTTGTTTCAGCAGCAAAACGTGGCTGGAGGATGGGGGGAGCGGGCAGAGCTACTTGCAGCGGTCACATCTTCCTCGGGCTCCGGCAGCACATGCAAAGGAGGGCAGCAAAGGTCTTGTGATCAAAAGGGAGGAAAATGACTGACAACACAGAGCCAGTTCAAAGGAACCGATGGAATAATTAGTTCCAAAAAGAGTAAAAAGACTGAAGAATTCATGATGTCATAAAAAGCAGAGCTACTTAAATTGGATTAGAAAATAAAAATGACACGAACATTGTAAATATTCACAGATCACATCATTGACGTGTAATGTGCCGTTAAATGATGTCAAATTAAAGGGGAAATTACATGTGTAAGAACTAGGAAGAATAAAGGGAAGACATTTTAAAGATGCACAGTCCTTCAAGTGAAAATCCCTATCGTATATCAGGGCTGATCACTGCACGGATGAGGAAACTATGAGAGAAGAATAAAATAAAGTATGGGAAAGAAAACACAGGGTAAAAACATCTCAATTTAAACGCTGCAGGGAAAGGCTGTTAACTCCGCAGCCAGCACAGCTTCTCCTCAGTGCTTTGCCAGGCTGCTCCTCACCAAGGAGGTGCCCTGAGCCACATGCTTCCAGTGCTCGAACCCCGTTAAAACTGAGCCTAAAGCATTACATGAACCCCAGAAGTTGTGTGTGTTCACGTGGGAGGTGTGGGGAGAAGGATTTTGCTCAAAAAGTCCTTCTGGATTTTCTAAATTGCACTGCAATTAATGCAGTGCTGCATGAGTGAATGGGGATGGGAAGATGGCATTTCCCAATCCACCATATTCCCTTAACAGTACATCACAGCCCTCAGCCACGGTGAGATACCATCCTGTCTGTGGCAGATAGCGATGTTCACAGAATCATGGAATCATTAAGGTTGGAAAAAACCTCTCAGATCCACGAGTCCAACCCCAACCCATCCCGCCATGCACACTGACCGTGTTTCTCGGTGCCACGTCTACCCTTGTGGCAATTAATTTACCTACATTGCACCTTTTCAAACAGTCTTTAAAAGACACTCTGAACTTCTCTCCCCTCCCTCCACGTGCTGTCTGAATCCCGTGCTCCGCAGATGGCATTTAAAACTCCTGAAAATACCCACATCATAAAGGGTAGAAGATGCTCTGCACACATACATATGCACATATATATCTCTTTCTTCCCTCGTGGTCCGTCCCCATCTCTGCAAGGCGCTGGAAACGCACAGCACACAAGCAGGAACTCGAGATTATCAGTGCTATCTGGTTCCTCTGCCTGCTGATAAGGCATCCTGGTGTGCGCACTGCGATAACGAGCCCGCCCCGCTCCCCACAGCGCTGCCCAGCGCCCCATCCCTCCTGCCCCGGGCTGGCCTCGCAGCAGACCATTGCTGAGTGTATTTCAGCCCATCCCAACCCACGCAGGCACTGCTTTGCCCCAATCCCGGCATGCAGATACGCTCATATCCACACTGCCGGGGCCGCTCAGCGGGCAGTGGGATCGCTTACTCTGTAATTACCCACATTTGCACCGAGCTAAGACATAAAGGTTAACACCTGTACTGCTATAAAAATGTCACGCGGTCTTTAATGATCAAGACGTCAGTTTGGTCTTATAGCCAAAAGATGTATATTTACGTCGTGGTGACTCATGCAAACATATATATTCACTGGGAAATATAAAGAATATAGGACAGAATATTCTTACATTTCACTGTGAGGGAAGCAGTTCTGCGTTTGCTCTTCAAAGAGTCCAGGGATGTCTCTGAGCACACCGGGGCATTGCAGCCCTCCTGCCCAGCCCACGCTGCTGTTTGCACAGCCGGGTGTGCACACATACCTGCTACATGTGTGCTCCGAATATCTATCATGCATATGTTAACTATGCTCAGAGGTATGTGAATAAATACAGTGGGATGGTTTTGTCCTTAAACTCAGCAGCGCAGCCCTGAATAGAATTGAATAACTGCAGAGAAAACCAGTTTGCTGTAGAGTGCTGTCCACTGTACTGCTGCCTGGTGAAGGAAATTGTCCCATTTCACGGCCCCTTTTCTGTCCTCTTCCTTTTGTTTGAGGGACCAAAAGCAAACCACCAGCCTGCCCCTGCCCTTCTCACTCCCCAGAGGATGTGGGGGCTGTTCCTTTTTTTAAAAGGCACATTTTAAAACATAACGTGATATCTTTAATCACGTCTGAGTGGATATTTGCGTGTTGTTAGCATCAGCTGTCACCTAGATGCGAGGACCCGCAGAGCAAGGAAAGCTAGCAGAAAGGCAGAATCTGCTCTGCAACACCTGGTGGTTGTCTCTGTTTCGTCAGGAGGGTCAGGGCCAGGACATGCATTCAAACAACCAAAGGGAAGACAAAAGGGGCACTTTTACATTTTACTATTACAGCTGTATATAAGAAAAATATCGTTCTGGACAGCAGTGTGCTCTCTTGAAAGCCTTTACCCAGCCAGCTCCTATTTCAGCCCGGAGATGCCATCACCCAAGCCCTGCAGTTGCTCCATTACGCACTGCTCTGGGTCATACCTGCAGGTCATTGGCCCCATTCTGGATGGGGAGGGGCAGTCCGTCCATGGGGCTGCCTGGGGATGCTCCTGCCCCACACTGCCGTGGGGTTGCAAGACCCAGCCGGTGCTCTGCAGCTCCCAAGCAAAGTGCAGCTGTCTGAGCCCAGGAGCAATGGAAAGGACTCCGAGGTCTTTATTTGCGCAATGGCATTTCCATCCTGCTGACTGCATGCACATTGTCTCTCAAACAATTAAAAAAATTAGACATGAGAGACGAGAGTCATTCTTTACCTCGAGATTCTCTTCTCGTTCTTTCTCTTTTCCTATTTTTTTTTTCCTTTGGCTGACTTTTATAATGTCATAAGTATATGCATGAAATGAGTTTCCCCAAACAAAGGCATTTATAGGGGAGAACTTTGCACACATGTCCTGAAATGTCTCAGAAACAAGCTCCAACACAGAAGTAGATCTGTGAGGGGTGAGGATGCAATATATCACAAGGCCTCAGCAAAAATAGAGCACAGCTAAATAACTTGGAAATATTATACTTCTAATGGCATTGCAGAGTCAATCAATTTAAATGTAATAAAGAAGAAGACAGACAATGAATAGAAAGTTCAAGGACTTTTCACCTCGGGCTTTGCTATGGCTGGAAGTCAACCACCCAAAGGCTGCAGCAGTCTATACACCCTCCAAGTCAGCCCCAGTGTTAAGAACCACACGTGGGAACAAAGGCCCCTTCGATTTCAGGGAATATTGCTCCAAAATATGGGCACAGGCTTAGGAAAAGCAACTCGATTTAGAACACTTTTAATGTAAGGATAAATTTTCACTACATAATCTTACCAGGAGATACTGCAACTTATCTCTTCGTGCTTTGGCTTATCACCCTTATCGTGGTTAACTTATCACAGAACATCACAGGCGGGACTGGGCAAATAACTGCACTGATTTTCCTCTATGCTTCTGCTAGTATTTAAAGGGTAATATGCGGTGACCGTTGTGCATGTAATTTCTAGACTTGTTCTTTTTACAACATTTATTTCCCCAACTTTTGCTTATTCCATCACCATATAGCAACAATACAGAATATAAGCTAACGTTTATCACCAGACTTGATTTTGAACATGTAATAGTGGAAACCATTAAATGTTTTAAACGTAGGTGTTGATTTGCATACGCACACCATTTATACCGCAGCCTTCACCGGGACATCACAGAGCATAGGCTTTCTATGGAAATGATGTTGTTTGCTGCCTTCGCTACGAATGTAGAGCGAACCGCAGATTGCAATTGGGATTCAGTGCAAGATGAAGCTTGGAAGCGTGAGGTGGAAAAACTGCATCTCATTTCTCCTTGCCAGGTGGTAAGGAGCTGGCTTAGGATTCCGTAAAGTCTCAGACTTTGTCCCCATTTCAGCCTTTGGAAAAGAAAACTGAACTTTGGTCTTGCTCCAGGAGCTCACGGGAATCAAAAGGCAGGTTTGGGGGAGGCATGAAACTGTGCACAGGAGCATGGGAAAGGCCAAAGGGCTGAATGTGAATGTGGTGTGTGATGACACATGGGAGAAAACCTGAAGAGCAATATTTGGGCAAAAGAAAAGGCTAACAGCAGTTACTGATTTGCTTTCCTTGCTTCTACAGCAGAGGTACAAAAATGAAATACACAAATGTGAATTAGGAAAGCTTCACAGTGGGGTGATGGTCTTTTCCATCAAGATCTAAACCTCATTATCTCTGTAGCTGGATCATCCAAAATCCAGCAGTTAGGAAGAAAGCAGCTAGCAGTTTCATTGGGAAGAGCAGTGACCTTCCAGTCCCTTATAGCAACACCTTCCAGTCACCTAAACTCCAAAATGCTCACCCTGGTGAGACCATGGCTATGGAGGTAGTCCTACCAAGTAAGATGCGGCTAAAAGAGGCACCAAATAAATGTTGAAACTTTTGCATCCCAAGCTATCTGAGGCAATTTCTGGTTTTGAAAATTATGTATTATCACATAAACTGCCAACATCCTTGCAAGTGTGCAATGACATCATTAATAATCTCAACAAGGAAAGTACACTGATGCCATACACTGAAGCACTAGTATCACCGTGCAAAATTATTCAGCATATGGTTTAAAATATGCTGAGTATTTTTGTTTATCAAAGCACAGCATAGGAATCATTCATTGGCATTGTACCTACAATTTGCTCTGGGCCATGGGTATCCAAACATTTGGCTTCCTGGACTGCTTAGAGTGAAGGTGAATTGTCTAGGGCCACATATGAGATGTATATACACAGCTGATGTATATAAGTAACAAAACTTATATTTTATATAAGTTTTCATATATATATATATGAAATTAAAACATAAAAAGGAGGGTAACCAAAACTTAGAACTAGTGGGCTGGACACATACGAAGCCATCTTAGCGCCTACTGAATATGAGACCTTGCATCCAAAACCTCCCTGTTCTCCTAGCACATGGCTTATTCCCAAACCATCATAATATACTCATACTATACTCCTATTGTACTCACACTATGCCTTGCTCACAGCATCCTGGGGTTTATTGTTTTACAAGAGCAATCAACATGGAGCCAATGTCACCGTGCTGGTCATCGGAGCAGTGCTCTTTGCAATAGAAGAGAATTAGACCAGATGCACCATGCTTGCTTCTGCACTGCTAACTCAATAGTGCTGCTTAGTATATAGGCAGATAACAACACTTTGGTAGCCCGAATATTAAATTGAAGCCAGATATTATCATCAAATTAAACTGTTAGCTGGTAGGTCAGTGGCTAAGTAGCCCACGTTCCTTTCAATGATAGATTCTTAATGCTAGATTTAAACAGTAATGCCCAATAGCGAAAAGCTGCTCCCATCGCTGCGGACCAGCCGTGGGGAGGGGCCGGCATCTGCTGCCTCCTGAAGTTTGCCTGTGCCCGAGCGAGCCCGGCTACAAACAAAGGCTGCAACAGGAGCCGGGTGTTGACTCTCTGCATCACATGTCGCATATTAAATGATTCATCAAATGCTGTGTCACAACCTGTACAAAGACTTAAAAAATGGATCCTTCCTCATTTCATCTGACTTTAGCAGCAAGGGCCATCTGCATAAACCCAGTCTTCCTCGAACAACCTTTCTTTTCTTAAACCACACCCCTTGTAACGCAAAACATTCCACCCAAATAGTTATCAGAGCAAGCAGCAGCCACTGAATTTGGGTGAATGGGGCACCGGCACCGGCGGGCAGCTTGGGGCAGGCTGGTGGAGCTCTGCCATCAGCTCTCCCTGCACGTTATGGGTAAAATTTATACAGAACATTTTGGAAAACTAAATAGATGAGTAAATAATTTTACTGGCAATGTGTTATTGTAACCTGCCTTGTATGCTCCTTGTAAAGTACCGTAAATTATGATTTTAAATTATGATGTTAGATTAGGTTTTCTGCAGCTTAATATATTGTAATATAATATAATTGCTAAATGCAAATGAGATACTGTACAGCTTTCCCATAGAGTTGTTCATGAAAGCCAAGCGTTTTACATATTACAGTGAAGTGCATGTTATTAAGAAACAAATTATAATGGAGCTTAATTTAGTTGGGAGACGAGATACCTTGCCATGCTGGCAATGCAGGGAGGTATCTCCCTTTGCTGTTACCCCACCGGTGTTCAGCTCAAAGAGCACAGCACAGAAGGACCCGGCAGCTGCACCTCACCTTCCTGGCCTCGCATTGGAGCTCGTCACCTTGGGTCAAGCAATGCTATCAAGTCATCAGCGTGGCTTCAAATGCACTCTGTGATCACGACTGACAAATGCTCTTTGCAAAATAACAAATACGGAGCCGGTTAGCATTCAAACAACATGCACACAGAGCAAAGTTTGGGCAGAAGGCACATTTCACTGCTCCGAACGCAGAGCGCAGCAGTCGGCAGAGGGTTGGGACAACGGCTGTGCAACACCCGCAGCCCCACAGCCCCCAGGCAGGGCCCACCCAGCCTCCCATCCCCATGTCACCTGTGAGGCACTGCGCACTATAGTGGCTGCACACGTGCCCCAGGAGCACACCCCTAAGAAAAACACTGGCTTGCAGATCACAGCTCAGAGCACACATCTCCCTGCACGAGGTGTTTGCAGCACTGAGCGCTTGGCGCGGCCCTCCGGCCTCAAGCACAGGCAACGGTGGGTTTGTTGCAGAGCAGGAGAGCCCCGCTCGAAAGCAATTCATTATTAATGCCAGAATATTCTTGCTAAACAGTTCTGATCATTTCACAAGAAAGAGGTCAAGGTATTGGAGAAAGGGATTTAATCAAATAAACTCTCAATCTCTCTCCAAATAGCATTTTCGTCCGGCTGCATGTAAATTCATCAGACGTGCAGCCTCACAAAGCACAGGAAGGTTAATCCGCTGTGACTGTTAAAACTTCTCTGATATGCCCACGGAATAAAGATCGAAAGCAGGACGAGCCGTGCAAGCCACCCCAAATTGTCTCCTTTCTCCTCTCTTCCTTAAAGTTTGGCCGTGCCCCATGACATCCCCACTGTTAGGGCACAGCCTGCAATCCCCGCCCGGGCTGCACTTTGGGAACTCCACAAAGCGTTCTTTGTCTGCCCCTCGGCAGCGCTCGCTGCTCGGCTGCGGGCTGATTGCTTCCCAGCTCCTTCCATCCCTGCGAGCAGCACAGAGACCGCCGCCGGATTCCTTACAGCGCTTCTCGTTCAGATCAGGTGCCGGGGAATTCAGCACAGCCGTATCCCAAGGTAAATTCAGTGGCAAATGCTGATAATTCCTCACGGACACTCAGCACTGATCAGACAAACGCCGACTTCTAACAGAGTAAACCAAGGTTTGTTTTTAAAAGCAATCTTTGTGAACTTCCAATTAAGCATGGCTTTACGGTACGGCTGTAAGCAGCACAGCCGGTCATAAATGAAGAGCTGCAAAAGCGTTTTGTTTGTTTGGGGGCTGTGTTGTTTTAAGTGTACATATATATTCCCAAATTCCTACTGAAACAGAGCGAGGGACAAAAAGGCAGGCAGAAACACAGCAGGCAGGCAGGATGAGTTTTACCAATATTTTTGCTTCCCTTATCCCAAATCTCGCCGCTGAAGCCCTGTTTAGTGCAAAGTGCTGTAAATATCTGCATGAAGTCAGATCAGATTTATGAGACACGAGCTGTGCTTGACGCGAGCCGCGGCGTTATGCAAACAAGCCCTTCCAGCACAACACCAGCACGATGGGCCCAGCACAGCACAGCCCTCCGACCAAGCCCTGCGTCAGCTAAGGCGCAGCTTTTTGTGCACGGCCACCCTAATTGGTGCTGCCCCACAGCCCCGCCGGGCAGGCAGCCCCTCTGCCCGCTGCAGGGATGTGCCCTCCGCACGCGGTCGGGAAGGGCTCCTCACGGTACACAACTGCTATCCCTCATTTAGAAGTCACGCAGCTGCTAAAAACTCTGTTTCCTCCAGATAAAAAGTGTTTTGCCACCCATCTTCTCTGCCCCCTCTGCTCCCAGCACCTTTCCCGCAGCTCAGACACCATTTTACATGAGGACGCCTTCTAAAAAGCAAAATGTAACTGTCTAATTAAGAGCGGGATGATTGGCTAGTTCACGGACTCTGTGACAGTTATGACAAATACACATATTGGCACAGCCCTAACCTCGCTTCACAGTTTGCAACACAAAGATGGTATTTTCAGAAATGTGCCGAACACTCTGCTACAAAGCTTCACCTTGTCTAGTGCTATTCCATTTAATTTTTTATTAACTGCCTGAACATATGCCATTCTAGGAGAGGGTAATAGTTACAAAATGTCAGCAGAAACATTTAAACTGCTAAAATGTAAATGATTTTATAAATTTGTAATGAAAGGTAATTGTCATGTGGGAAAAGTAACAGAAAAACAGATATGTGTAAATGTAAAACTGGTTAAAAAAATACCTCTCACTGGTCGAAGGCAGCAAAATTTAAGTGTGTTTTAATGATCACTGGAAGTAGTATTTGAATAAATTAGATTCATACAGAAAATGCATATTCTATAATATTCTACGTTCCAGCATTAGTAAAGTTCACAATAATGAAAAGACCTCATGGAACTTTAATGTTCCTAAATTCATTAAGCAGTAGGACATTAAGATCCCTCATTAAAAAAAAAAAAAAAAAAAAAAAAACAACCAACCCCACCAAAACACATAAATCACGTTGGATAACACAAATCCCGAGCACCCGTCAGCATCGGGCAGCTCGGCTTTAAAAGAACAATATTAGAATGCGCCTAGTTAGTTTCTTTACTTTCCACTAAGATGAAAAACAATTTGGTGATTAATCCCTTCAGCAACGAAGCGCTGGGTCAGTGCTCCCCGAGATGTCAAGAAGGAGAAGAGCCGGGCGCAGAAGGGCGCTTTTCCTCCGCCACCACACAGAGCAACCACCTCCCAGCCAGGTTTGCGGGCAACCATCTTTAAATGCTTGAGCTGCTCTGCGTGGCCATGACAAGATTTGCAATTCCCCACGTTTATTTACACACCATCACCCCAACTAGACATCACATCGAAGTGGCATGGTCGCGGCTGACCCCAGGGTAGTCCCTGTCTCTGCCGATCCAATTTTATCGTGCTCTGCAATTGAACTGCAGTCACACTGCGCGGGATGTATGCACACTACTCCGCGCCGCAATAAAATTAGCAGAAGCTTGTCAGGGCGTATTTTCGGGTTTTACGGTGACAGACACTGGACAAATATGTCTGCTTTTCAGAAATCCACAGAGGTTTGTACTCTCCTGAAACGTATAGCAGGCGGTCGGATTTGCAAGCCTGTGCTTTCCTGGATGGGGAAGCGGCAGGCAGAGCACCGGGGCAGAGTGGCACTCGCTCCGCGCTCCTCGCTTTTTCCTCCTCCCCACCACGCAAAGCCCTCAGCTAGCGGTCATTTGTATTTTTATTGTGCTTCCTGGCTCTGCTCCTGCTTGGGATTGGACGCGCAGAACGAGCTCTTCAACCAGAAATTAATAGAACATAAATCCATCATATTTTGAAACCAAAAGTTCGGGGGGAGGCACGGCTATCTGCGCTGCGCGGCGCGTATACAAATTGCCTTCCGGAGAGATATTACCTCCAGTTCACGTCGGCTCCCACCTCCAACTGCTGCTTCGGGAGGAGAGGCTGCTTTAATTTTTTTAAGCGCCTCTGCAAATGAACTAAAAAATGATCATTTGTTTCAAAAGCTGGAAGCGAGGAAGGCTAACACAGTAAATAGGAGAAATTCACCGTCGGTAATGGGACCGTTTTTAAGTAAAACCACCTAATATGTTTTGTAATCTACACCAATGTAATTTTATTAGATATTCAGTGCGGTTCTTACATCAAACAGCCTCAGAAGCCCCAGGATCATTTTATATTCACTGGAAGACAGAAAGAAATCCAAAACCTAGTTAAATAAATTGTTCATTTATTCCTTTCCTTTTATGCACCAAGATCTACATGTGGTCATTAATTATAAAGAGACTATTATAGCACCATATTTTCATTCAATACGATGTCCTGGTATATATCAAAGAAGTCCCATAATTAAAACAGAAGGGCCACAATGACAATTAAAATTACAATCTATATGGGGAAAGAAAGTACAGTTCTGCAATTTTTCACCCTGTCACTGTCAGCACGGTGGGATATTCCAGTCACGTCTCTTGTAAAGCAGCCTAAATTCTTCCTCACCAATGCAACCTCAAAAGCATTATCAGCACCTAAGCAAAAGCCTATGCAAGTATAATTTAATACCAAGCCACAGTTTGCAAGTAATAGCGTATAAAGTGATATTTAAGTGGTGTTTTAAGCACACTTCTGATGGCTACAGCCGCTTTTTACTGGTAAATGCGTTTTCCTTTGAGTAGTGATTATGAGTCCTGGGTGAAGAGGTCCTGTGTGCAGGTCTGCCTGTAAGCCTTACTTCCAGCTGCCAATCTTTACTTCACAGTGAAGAAAAAGCCACATAGCACCTTGTTCTTACTCTTGTATGCTGTCATCCCCTGAGCCTGATAACTGCAAAATCATTTCCACATAACACTTTTCTGCTTCTGCCTCTTAAACCCCGAGACCTACACATTGTGCATGCACTTGCACCCCTGGCAACCAGCCCCCCAGAAGTGGCCCCTCGCTGCTCCCCACCCCTGCCCACCACCTGGTTTTCACACCGAGCGCGGTAAATATCTGCATTAATGGACGACGGAGCTTCTCCTTTTTTTTTTTTTTTTTTTTTTTTTTGCAGCAATATGTATTTGCTACAATTTATTGTCTATAAAAGTCACGAGCGGTGAATTATTACTGTTAAAACTGTGTTTTTCTTTATAATAACTTTAAACTGAGCACTCATATATGAAGCATGCAATGGAGATTGAGAAGGTTTTGTATAATAAAACTGTGACATGGTCATTTTTTCCAGTTTTGCATTACACAGACACACTCATGCATGGTGCTTTTTAAATTCTTATTATATGTGAGGTCAGGGGGTCGAATGTCAGAAAGTACTGTTAATTTCACGGGGTTAGGGGAAAGTAAATTCAGAGGGAATACAGATCACTTAGCACAGAAAAGCAGCTCCTCTGAAGTTTGGTTTTACATTTGTTAACCATATCCTTCAGCTGACGAACCATTGAGACCGCCGTGACATTCCGCTCCCCGCTATAATGGCTCGACACGCTGCCGGCAGCGCGGCACGGAGCGGCACAGCGCCCATGTGGGCACCACCGCCTCCTCCGCCCCGCGCCGCGCCGCCGGAACCGAGCGCCGTGCTGCCATTTGGGCTGCGAGGGCTGCATTACGCGCACAGCTCTCGAGATGTCTTAAAGTTCAATCTGACAAGAAATGGAAAATATATTCCCGTCTTCATTGCCCGGGAAGGTAGCATCTCGCAGCGCGTGCTATCGCTACCCAGAGCCCTTTCACAGCACTTTATAACGCAGCATTGAAGTTCATGGTGTTTTGCTGGAGGCTGGGGGGGTTTGGGCTTTTTGGGGTGCTGGTCATTGTCTGGAGTTTGGGGTTTTTTTTGTTCTCTGTGGTAAAATAGAACTATGGGAAACATGAGAAAATACAGTGTGTGCCTCTTGGTTTCCGATAGTAGAAGAGAGGTGGGAAAACGCACGGTGACACAGCTGCTATTTCACCAGGACTACTCCCAAATCTGATTTGTTACAAACAAGTCTTTCAGTTGATATGCACCTCCTTACTCAAATGCCATTTGAAGTGAAAAATGCTTTAACGACATAAGGGTACATTTCATACGACATGTTAAGGGCCTTTTTTGCCATTGTCCCTACTCCAAGTTCAACGTAAAAAGAGCACCATGCTAAGATTGACACTAAGCACCCATCTGCAAAAGGTACAAAAAATCACCAAACCAAACCAAAGCAATGAGTCCAAATGACAGCCAAGAGCTGTTCCAAGAGACAGACTTCTCTTGCTCAGCTGCCTACCAGTGGGCCTGGAGCTGGGAGCAGCCTTGGGTGGGTGCTCTGGGCTTTATGCACGGGTTTCTTTTGGAGGATTCCTCTGAGTCAAAACTCCAAGCAGGCTCAGCTGCCCCCTTGTAATTACATTCTAATGACTCAGGCTGGGTGTTTGTGTTTTGGCAGCATATTTAATAGCGTTAGCATTTAAATGGTCACAACCGGACGCGGAGGGCAGCGCTCGCTGCGCAGCGGGGCGAAGTTCAGCTGCGGTGCGGCTGTTTGTCGGCGCCCGGGCAGCAGGGCAGAGCCCAGCACAGCCCCGGGCAATGCTTTCCCCAGACTCTGCTCAGAAACGCAAGAACATCTGTAGCAATACTTTGAATCTATGGGCTGTGCGGGTTTCCAGATGCCCAATTCGGAAGCAGAGCGCGCTGCAGGCCTGGCTTCCACATTTGCTGCTACCAAGAGATGCTGATGACACACGACTGCATTCACCGCTTCCTCCAACGAAATACTCCCTGAAACTATTCAGGCAAACAGTGAAGTGGCAAATGTGACATATTTATATTTTATTAAAGATGCATTGTTAACTTTGCAGTGGTATATTTCACTAGCTGCCTTTTATAATTAAAAACTTTTTTCTCAGATCCCCGTTCCTGTAAGTAGCCTGTTGCCTGAAGATTTAATCCTTCATTACCAGTTAAAACAAAATCACCAATTAGGCACATGAACACGTCCGTATTAATCTCATTAAGGTGATGGCACCAAATAAATTGGAACTATTTTTGTGCTTTTACTGTGTTCCTATGGCTTTATCAGGCCCTGTGGTCATATACAAAGACCTTGCAGCTTAGTCATTTAGAGTCATTCGGTTGTGGACTAAATGTGGCATTACCATCTATGGCTGAAAATTGCTTTCAGCTTTTAAACTGCACTGACTAGTCTGTAGTTAATCTTAGATCATTCACTCGCAAAATTAAATGAGCCAGAACGATGGTCTTTTTTTTTCTTTTTTTTTTCTTTTTGTAAAATAATACATCACAAAACACTTATTTGCCCTGCCCAAACGAGAGATCAAATTCATTTAAAATCCCATAAACCAGAGTTGTGAATTTTTAATTTTATTTAGTAGCACAGAAATAGAGGGTAAGCTATCTTTCCACAGCACATCGTTGCTATAAATTTACATATAGAAGATAGTTTGATGCCTAACCAACCTTTAATCTACCCTTGATGTATACTCCTACTTGAGTATGGATCATGTGATACACCTTATTAATGAAAATGTAAGAAGGACTGTTTGGGATCTCTGATGTAATTAGCCATAAACCACATTTCTTTAAATTAAAAGGAAAAAAAAAAAAGGAAATAAGTACTTCCTTTGTCACCATAATTGTGCCACACGTGCAGCCTGCGCGGCACCTTTCCCCGCCTGGCCTCTCCCTTCGGTTACACCAGGACTTCCATCAGTCCTCCAATAGTGCTGTGAGAAAGCAAAAGCAATGCAACATCTGCTCAGCTCTGAGCTGCCCAAAGAGTGCAAGAACCCAAACAACTGCTGCTGTCCAACTCAATGGAAATCTTACATTTCTGCTCCCTGGAACAATCAGCCAGATCACCTTTGCTGAGACACTCATCAGAGCTGCCTCTCCATTCCTTAGCTCATCATACAGCAGCTCATTCCTCTCTCTAAGGACACCACGGGACGCTCCCGGTTCCGCAGGACGTGAGATAACAGGAGTGCTGTCCAGCCAACCCGCAGCACTGCTTGCAGGCTGACAGCTCTTATCTCCCCACATCACATCCTTCAGTTCAGCACGGCAGCCTGGTTAGTTTCACACAGAGGCACAACTCACGGTACTGACGGAGGCGAGGACCCGCACTGACCCACACACACCAGCTGCAGGATGCACCAGGCCTCGCACAGCCCCGTGTCCCACATCCACGTGTGTGGGGATGTCCGTCCGTCCATCCTGCTGCCTCCAGCCCTGCCTAAAACTGCATTCGGGCTATTTTAGGTCAAAAACAACTGAAAACAACCGGTAGGTCGCATCTCTCAGAAATCCTCATGCATTTGTTTGATCTTTGGAGGAAACCAAAGCTTACTCTAGCCTCACTGCTCTCTAAGGAAGGGTTTCTGGAAACGAGACACAAAAAACAGCATTCTAATATAAAACTGCTGCTTCACTCCAAAGAAAATACATATATTTATCTGGGATTTTTTACTTTGCAGAAGAAAAGCTGCGTATTTTGTTTATTCTCTAAAAATCTTTTTATTTTTTTTTAATAGCCTGAACCAAATAATTTCTCATTTCTACAGGCTTCACTTCACTTTTCTCACAGTGAATAAATTGCAACTTATTTCCATGAAATCCGCAGATGACACAGATCCTTATTTTGCATAAAGGCATAGAGAAGTGTCTAATACCCTCCATATTCCCCCGCTAAGTGGACATTTGCATGGGGCGAGGAGGGAGGAGGCGGCCGGCCCTCCCGCGGTGACAGCTGTAGGGTGGGATGACATCTGACAGCTGTGACAGCGCTGACGGCGGCTGGATGGTTCCCGCACCCGATCCAATTACAGCGCACATCCCCTGACAGAGCCAGCCGCCCGGCGAGCGGAGGACACTATTGATCTCTTGTCAGGGCCGCCCGCCATGCCGCGCTCAGCTCAGGCCCAGCGCCCTCGGAAACGAGGGGGGTGCGGGGTTATGGGGCGCGGGGCAGAGCTGGCCGTGTGGGTCTGCGCTAACGGCGAGGCCGGGAGAGGCCGCGGCGATGTGACAGCCCCATCATGCCCGCGCCGCGCGGCCCGTCGAGCGCTAACGGCAAGGAGACAGCTGTGTGTGGTTAGCCGGGCGAGCGGACGCGATGAAAAGGCCACTGCAATTAGCGCGGGCGGGTCGGCCGTGCCAGTGACAGCAGGCCGGGCGCAGGAATGGCAGCTGCCAATAACGCTAACTTCCGAACAGAGACAATTAGGCCCAGGCTCCACACGGCCCCACTGCACCAGCACCAGGTCCTGCACCAGCCTTGCTGCGAGCTGCCCACCAACACGGCTTGCAGAGGCCTCCTCCTTGTTAGGAGGAAGTTTTTCACCCAGAGGGTGGTGACGCACTGAACAGGTTGCCCGAGGAGGCTGTGGATGCCCCAACCCTGGAGGTATTCAAACCCAGGCCATTCTGTGATTCCATGATCCTCATTGCCATCCTCCTCCCAGTCCCACAGGCAGCACTCAGCTCAAGGATGAAAAGTGGCTGGAAACCCATCAGCAAAACCCCCATGCCAAAGGGTATGGAGCATCTTTCTTTCAGCCATTATTTTGTTGTACCAAAAACTAACAAGGATTCGTTTTCATAGTTTCCTTTAAAAGTTTCTATGTTGTTTCCAACAGTTGCAAGTCAGAATTATTTTTAAGAGCCTTGTTACACCATCATGCTGCGGTCCAAGGCCTGGGAGCCTGACCCAGCATGCATTATCACAGAATGGTCTGAGTTGGAAGGGACCCTTACAGGCCATCTGGTCCCACTTCCCCTGCAGCAAACAGGGACACCCACATCTCCATCAAGTGCTCACAGCCCGATCCAGCCTGACTCTGAGTGTCTCCAGGGATGAGGCACCCACCACCTCTCTGATCAGCCTGCACCAGTGCCTCACTGCCCCCATTGCAAACCACTTTCTTATATCTGATTTAATCTCCCCTAATATACACCGGACTAAGCTGAGAATGACTTTATCCAGCACTTCAAGAAGCAGGCTGAGAATAATAAAAAGAGAAACCAGAAGCATTTTGACAAAAATATAGACAACAGCAGAGAAGTCCCCTGGGGATGACCAAATGGATGGTGACCCTGAGATGCAATGGATGTGGGACAGACAGCTGTATCATCATGAGAGGACAGGGACATCATTCTGAAGGACTATAAAGTACCCCGAGTTGGAAGGGACCCATAAGGATCATCAAGTCCAACTCCTGCAAGTATCAGAAGTATCAGGAAAAAAAAAAAAAGTTTTTTTCTCTTCAAGTATATAAATAAGCTGTCATACCTACACTTATTCCCATTAAGTCCAGGAATTTTATCTTAAAACACACTGAAAGAGGCCATGCTCAGTCCCATATGGTAATTCAAATATCATTATTACTCAGACCAACTTTTTTTGATAAGGCTTTTCAGCAACAACCACACATTGCCAGCTAGATGTCATTATAAACAAAGTTATTGATCACCTCACCAGAGCTAGATTTGAACCTGCAGACGAACTGCGAGCTGTTTCCACGCTATAATGTTATTGATCAGAGCAATCCAGCTGCCACGGCTTTCTGGACAGGAAAAAAAAATTAAAACAAGAAAAAATGGAAGCCTGAAAACA
Source organism: Gallus gallus (assembly GCF_016699485.2). NCBI lineage: Eukaryota > Metazoa > Chordata > Aves > Galliformes > Phasianidae > Gallus > Gallus gallus. Next base: position 35,509,014 of record NC_052538.1, read on the forward strand.
TCTTCCCTTTGCACACATATGAAATGAAATAACAACTTCAGCCTGAGCTGTTCCTTTTCCTTATTTCTTTGATTTTCTTTTTTCCCAAAGCCATATAGTCCGTCATTTCACAGCAAATCCACCAGGTCTGCCAGCTTTGGGAACAGACTGCAATAATTTCCCACCACTCTTTGTCCAAATTCCCAAATCTTTCAGTCAAAAGAAACCCTGCATTATCCCTCCTTAAGTTTAGAGCTCTCCAGAAAGGGGGCTGTGACATTTGCACTCCCTGGTCCCTACCCCAAACCTGTGCCCAACAGAGTCTATGCCCCACCAAGCTTTCAGTCCATGCCCCCAGCCTGGCTGCTGCACAGACCTTCACAAGGGAGAGGCTCATTCAAATGGCTCTGCCCAGGAATCATAGAATCACAGAATCATATAATGGCCTGGGTTGAAAAGGCCCACAATGCTCATCCAGTTCCAACCCCCTGCTATGTGCAGGGTCGCCAACCAGCAGCCCAGGCTGCCCAGAGCCACATCCAGCCTGGCCTTGAATGCAGTTCCCCTTTCCACTGCTGTTATGCATTACATCCCCTGGTGGGTTTCAGTTACTTTCAGAGATGCGTGCTATTCAGTGCTAAAATTGTCCTTTCTTACAATCTTAACCCATCACCATCTCACCACGTTAAGTGAAATTGGAAAGAAAATGCCTGAGAGGGTGAAACCCTGGGCTGAGGCCCCAGCCCTTCCCCTGATCAAGAGGGGGGAACCAAAGCAGCTCAGCACCATGTCAGCCCAACTCACCAGCAGTTGACCTAAGAGCACGAGCCACAGACCTTCACAAGAATTCATTAAACATAGAGTTTTTCTGAAAACAGCATTTCCCACCCTGAGATCATGTACTCCTGAGAGGAATGCTTACCTGCCAGATAAACACTGATCTTTGCAACACAAAGGCAAATGTGAAGGAAATAAAAAATTCTGTAAGGTGTTAATCACAAAGCATGGCAAAACATGCATGCAAGAATTTAAAAAGCAAATTGCTTCAAATCTGTTTGAAAATGCTATTCATGCCTTCCAAGCAATGCAGTCAGTGGTTTTTATCTCGTTGTTTGTTTATTTTCTTTTCTGCTGACACAGTTTTACTCTGAAACAGAAATATTTCAAGGTGGAAACTTGCAGCAGCAGCCCCTCAGAAAGAGTAGGATCTGAAACCTACTTGCTCCAGGAAAGGGCTGTTTGTTGCTGTTTCCAGTACATGTGGTGGTGGAACCCCACATATAATGCATCCAGGACTGGGGTCCCTGGCACAATAAGGACGTGGAGCTCTTGGAATCAGCCCAGAGGAAGGCCACTAAGATGCTCAGAGGGCTGGAGCACCTCTCCTATGAGGAAAGGTTGAGGGAACCGGGCTTGTTTAGCTTGGAGAAGAGAAGGCTCCGGGGAGACCTCATTGTGGCCTTCCAGTACCCGAAGGGAGCGTATAAACAGGAGGGGGAATGGCTGTTTACGAGGGTGAATGGTGACAGGACAAGGGGGAATGGTTTTAAACTGAGACAGGGGAGGTTTAGGTTGGATATAAGGAGGAAGTTTTTCCCCCAGAGGGTGGTGACACACTGAACAGGTTGCCCAAGGAGGCTGTGGATGCCCCATCCCTGCAGGCATTCAAGGCCAGGCTGGAGTGGCTCTGGGCAGCCTGGGCTGCTGGTTGGCGACCCTGCACATAGCAGGGGGTTGGAACTGGATGAGCACTGTGGGCCTTTTCAACCCAGCCCATTCCACGGTTCTATGATAATGGCACAAATACTCTAGAATATACTTCTTTTTGTTTCTTTTTTTGTTTTCTAATAAAAACAGAGATTCGGCTTCACACCTGAAATACTAAAGTCTCATTTATAAGAAAAATGTCACACATTCAGCTCTACAGACAAAACCAAAGATACTCCAATGTTTATGGAAACTGCAAGCACTACAGTGGTGAAAGTCTGTTTCTCTGTAAATCAATGAAAGCATCGCATTCAACTTGAGATTTTACCTTAGTTGCCATCATTGATTTTAAGTGGTCGTTGCTGTATTTCTTCCTCAGCAGCTACCTTATCATAGTCTCTTTGATGCTGTTTGTTCTGTATGTGCCTGGCAAGTCACACATGGCACGTCTAGAGCAAGGCCACCACATTAACAGGTTTACACACATACATTCTGGATGTATGCATCCACATCCTTGTTGCCAGTGCATTACCTCTACTATAATGATAAAAAGTACACAATCTCCGAATAATTTCATTTAAAGCCATTAAGAGGAACTACAATGGTTACAGGTGGCTTTACTAAAGAAGAGGAAAAAAAGGCTTTTCTCCAGGAACATGAAAACGTGGCAGAGGTTTTAGCGTACCTCATTAATTTGTCCTGAGTTGCAGACATTCTTTGATTGTGATACTCTTTAATGGCAATTCTTAATTGTTGACATTAAAAAATATGCTGAGCTGAGCATAGAGAGGAATTCTGGCTACAGTGCAGACGTTACTTCCTATTCTCAAAAAATTAAGCATAACGGGCACAGTGGCTTAATAACCTCTCTCAAGAACCATAGTTCAATCCCAAGTGCCATCAGAAAGGTTAGATATTTAAATCTTGGCAAATAGGCAGTTTATGAATTTCAGTGCACATGGGCAACTTCGTCAAGTCTTGAGACAATGGAAAAATTGGAAACGAACTCCTCCTAAGTGCAAGCAAAGACATCAACTCGGATACGCTTCTTCCAACACGTGGACTCAGTTAATATTAATCATCAAAGCAGTATGATCCAGAGATTCAGTTCACCATTCTGGACATGTAGAAAGGAGCCCAGCCATGCTTTGGAGAGTGGAAGGAAAGTAAGGATCTGGAAACCAAGACTGGAGCACTGACCGGCCTCCTTCCTGCTTTATTCTCACCTTGCCTCCTGAAGTTTAATCTTCTATCTTCTTATTTTTTATTCTCATTTAGTCAGCTGTTATTTCACTGCTAAACCCTTCTTACTTACTTCTGCTGCATCCTTGCTATACTTTATATTTTAACAATACTTCATTAAAAATATTAGCTGAAGTTTTGTATTTTATTTTAGTAATGCAGTTCAGTTGAGTGAGAACACCTCCAGCAAGATACCCCCAGTGTCTTCGCCTGCTTCCCCAACACCACCACTGCACAAGGAGCTGTGTCCCAGCAACACGCATAGAGATGTGCTGCTGTTGGACAGGAGGGGCATTAATATGCAAAGCAGCGGGCCAAACCAAACAGCATCTGCAGGAAAACATACCACAGAACCAAACTGCCTGAATACCCATATTAACATAGGGAATTAAGTAGCTCTTCAAATGAATTTACAGTGCAGTAAGTTCTATAATATGCAGCAGACATCACATTTCTCTTTTTCCTCTCCAGTATCAGAGTTTACTTCCACTTGGACTGTGACAGAGAAGAAGCTCCATTTACAGCCCTTCATGTGGAGGACCTGCAAATTGTTTCAGATACACATGATTCTACTTTTCTCTCTCTTTCTCACTGCTACGGATAAAAACCCGAATTAACGTTACCTGCTATCACTGCCAACTTCATGAGCTGCTCGCTAAGTTAAAGTTCCATTCAGGTTATTAGTCTTGCTTTGAAAAAACGAAAGTTTTCAGATCATGCTATATAAATATCCCATGTCTGAATTAATCTACAAAGTTTGTTAGAAATGAAGGTCAGGACTTGATTTTGCAGCAATTAGAATCATTGATATTTTCATGGTATCAGCCTCCTTTTCCTGATTATCAACTTCCATGGTGCTAACACCTAAAAAGTTTGCCCCTCTGACCCTGCTTGAGTTTAGATGTGGATACTGTAATGTCGAGAATATGTTTCTGCATTACTTTTTGTAAGTCTAAGGAAATTTGTTTTAGAAAACATCATGACGAACAGAAAATATGTATGCAGAAATATATAATTTTACATATTTTAATTAAATACTTTAACCAAGTAAAATACCAATCTGGATTCTGCCTTCTCCAACCTTTGCCTCAACACTTAATGCAATTTATTAACGGTGTTCTGACCTACAAGGTAACTAACTAGGAGATCAACTTCCAGCACCAAATGCCTCCAATAAGCTTGCCAGTATTCAGCTATTTTCTGAGAGCAAGGACGGGTCAGCCTGCTAGTGGGAAGCCTGAAAAGAAATGTTCTCTTCAGAAATAAAGTTGTGATGGTCATCCAAGCAGGATCCAAAAGGTCCAGCCGGATCCAGGCTGAATGTGGCTCTGGGCAGCGTGGTCTGGTGGTTGGTGACCCTGCATAATAGCAGGGGGTTGGAACTGGATGAGCAAAAAAGTAGGAAAGTAGGAGTAACATGGTCATCAAATACTTAGGTTTAAAAGGAAGACAGTTCCCTACCGTCAGAACAAACAGCATCACAGTAAGGGCCAATTCAACGGAGAGAGTTAGTAGATTTTACAACAGTTATGTGATTTGGCAGCCTGAAATAGCAGCGGACTGGACATTACAGTCCTTCTCTGCCTGTATCCTTATGAGTAGCATCACAGTGCAAACACACCTCCATCGTATTTGTGAAGAAAAGATGTGCAGGAAGAGATTCAGATTAATCAAAACCAGCTTTAGTTGCCCAAATCTCCCTCCTCCGAAACTCATTCTACCTTTGCAACAAATAATACAGGAGGCAGCAGCCTTCTCCATCATGCAATCTTGAGTCGTTCTCTAAGTAGTTCAACCTCTGAATTAAATAAAACAAGGGTCCTGAGTTCCCTACCATAATAATCATCTTTGGCAGAGTTTCTTGAGCGAGACACTCTAACATACACACAGTCATACACACTTCATTGAACCTAATACCATACAATCCCTTCCCCTTGAGAGGAAACTGTAGGCATGTGATTTCTGTACACAGCAGTTTCCTTATGATCTCAAAATTACCAGAATTTTAAACAGAGGAGAAAAAAAAAAGAGAGAGAGTAAGATGGTAAGTGGGAATTTTCCATACGCCAGATGCTTAGGAAAAAGATAGAATGGCACAGCCTTATTTTTTTCTCCCTAATACACCTCAACTCTGACCTTCCTGAAAACTTGGACCTCCTGGGTAATATGGTAATTTAATGTGAGCGCTTATATGCTGATTTCTATGGAGTGGGTTGGCTTTGTGAAATACGACGTGGTTTACTTTTAAATAGAGCTCAGCTGAGACTGGAATGGAAGTGGAAACAGGCTTCCAATGGAGAGAGATAAATGCCTAATTTACTGTCCCACTTAATCCAGCACTTTTTCCTTAAGTCATTATCTCCTATTCCTCATTACTGTGGCGGCGCAGTCATGAAAGACATGTGCAGTGAGACCATGATTTGAGTGCTTCTGTTTACAATAGCCACCATTTATCATTAAAAAAAAAAACACAGTATAGCCGAGCTGCCACATCCGAGACAAAAGATAAATAGGATAAGGCCCGCAGATCTGTGCTTCAGCCCAGGCTTACCTTTACCTGGAGAATATCACACACAACTTGAGCTGTAAAACCTGCTTCACAGAGCATCGTTTATAGTAACACTGATTACGCAGAAGGCAGGCAGTGCAAGCTGAGCATCAGAGAGCAGCTCTCACACATCTCTGCGTTTCTGGCCCTGGTGGTCAGCACACGGCCAGCAGCCGGGTGCCACAGAGCTCCACGTGCACCACCTCCCTGCACCTGCAGCCAGCTGCTGCCCAAGGCGGCCCCAGCACCAGCGCTCAGCAGCCCGACATCTCCATCCGTGCTCAGAGGCTGCACGGAGGCGGCAGAGCCTGCAGGCGCTCAGCGATGCTCAGCAGGGTCCCGGCCCCACAGAGCCCTGCGAGGCTGAGCCCAGCACCGCTGCACGGTGCAATGCTGCCTGACCCTGCGCTGCCGCTGGAGCAGCACTGGTGCGGCCACTCAGCCTTTGACACGTGTCCCCGTCTGTTCTCCGCACACGGCATGCAATCAGCGCAGCAGCCAGAGAAGGATACCGCGCCTCCTAACATTTCAAGTAGCCATATAAATTAAAATGTTCGCAAATTAAGAAAGAAAAAAAAAAAAAAAGGATCTATAAGTTCGGATTGCCTGAGGGTGACGGTAACTGACTTGTCATGTGCCCATTACATTTGGTATTCATTAAGGACAATGTCTTTTTAGTGCCTTAACAAACCCGCGCGGCCCCTACTCACCGCAGCGCACGCTGGGCCCTCTGATGGGGGGATCGGCTTTCCGTCACGGCGCGACTTAATTCGTGTCACATCACTTTCTTCTCTTTAGACATTTTAAAGGAGGGAAAGAAAAAAAAAAGAAAAAGAAAAAGGAAATAAGATTCGCTTCACAAACGGCTTTGCGGGATGACAGGTTGCGAGGCACAAATTGTTTAAACGCTGGGAAATGTGCGGAGGTGCCCTCCCCCCGTGAAAGCTGCCCAGAGGAGCTCGGCGACAACCTTCCACCCACCGGGGGTCGCAGGGGCACAGACAGGAGCCACACTTTATCACTTTCTGAAATGGCACAATCTCAAAATGCAAATGAGCTAGTTAATTTCTTGCAAGTTTCACATTAATTATTACTCTTTATCAGTTTAACTGTTAGTGTCAGATGTATGGTTATGGGGCTACTTGTCTACATATTTAGAACAGATGTTTCGAGAAATGTGGAGTGTAAATATTTATGGGTTAAAAGAAGAGACTTTGTAATTTAAAGAGCCCTATTAATGGTTCTCACCCTGCCTCCTTTCATGCTACCGAGAGCTACTTTTCCGTGGCTTCCTTTTGAGGATGCTCGAGCGCTTGGTATTTACATATGAACTGCCACGTGTAACGCCTGCTTACCCAGCCCACGATATCCAGCATTCAACACATGCAGGCCTGGAGGAGAACAAAAATTACTCATTTCTAAAGAGAGCTTTTGCTCTTTTTCTTTTTTTTTTTCGTTCTTAGGGTTTCAAATCTCTCTCCTTCTCTTTCCACCGAGGAGGTGCTCGGCACCTTTCCAAAGCCCAGCCAAAATATTTGAGCTGAGAAAATGACAAATGAAGACATCCAAAGTGAGCTCTCGCTTGGCAGCCCGGGCTGGCATTTCTCAGCTCACATAATCCTAACCCAGAGTAAGCGCTGCTCCTCCTGCCATCAGCCGGAGGGAATTGCAATGGATCGCAGAAGGGATCGGTGTTACCAGCCCTCCGCAGAGCCCCGGGCGCATTGATGAGAGCAGCCCTGGCACCTCCGGAGTGCTGGCGATGCTCTTCCCCCGTGCCCTCCCAACATCCCCCTGTTCTGCACATAATTACGCCTAACCTGTTTATCAAAAATTCATTACATGTAAATTTGATAGATAGTTCTCAATCTAGTAACGAAAGAGCTAAGTAAATTAACATCAAGCTCAGATTTGGTACAAATTACCTAATCATTCAAAGCTGATATGAAATGCAGAATGTGCGTTCCACAGAGCGCAGTGTGGTGTAGCTCAGCTCAGCAGGACTGGGCTGGCAGCGTGGCTGAGGTCAGAGCAAACCAGCAGCATCCCACCAGCCTGAGAGCCACCGACTGCTGCAGAGCCTGGCCCAGGGGGAACCATCTGGTGCTGATGGAATCAAACAGCTGTGGAATTGTTAAGGCTGGAAGAGACCTCTCGGATTCCCACGCCCAACCCCACCCACCCCCCAGTGCCCACATCCCTCAGTGCCACATCCCCACAGCTCTGGGACACCCCCAGGGATGGTGCCCTCCCCCCCCTCCCTGGGCAGCTGTGCCAGTGCTTGAGCATGACACTGTAAATACTGACTACTGGTTGAAAACCAAGCAGAGGAGCAAAGAGATGCTTTGCTGCTGTGCCTTCACCACCAGCTGGGGCAAAGCACTCGTGCAGAACTCATCCACAGACTCTCACTCTACGGCCCTCCTGCAAACTGTTGTAGAGTTTCTCAAATTCATTGATGTTTTGATCAAATACACTGAGTCAGCACTTTAAAATGCTGCTTTCCTTTCTTCCTGCTCTGGATTTGAGGTTGTTTTTTGTTTGTTTAATGAGGCAGCAAAATAGAGAACCAAACTCTCAAGGAAGTTTGGAGTTTCTAGCTTCAAATCCTTTCTTCTGTAACTCTATAAACAGCACTGAGAGAATATAGCATTGAATCACAGAATGGCCTGGGTTGAAAAGGCCCACAGTGCTCATCCAGTTCCAACCCCCTGCTATGTGCAGGGTCGCCAACCAGCAGCCCAGGCTGCCCAGAGCCACATCCAGCCTGGCCTTGAATGCCTGCAGGGATGGGGCATCCACAGCCTCCTTGGGCAACCTGTTCAGTGCGTCACCACCCTCTGGGGGAAAATTCCATGCATCTCAAAACCCATTATTAAGGACTATTTCTTTTTGCCTGGAATCTGATTTCCTTGTGATTTGCCTTCCTAGCAAAAAGTACAGGCAAACAGCAAGGCATGGAGCCCTCTGCATCACTCACAGAGCAGATGCCAGCCCAGGACCTGTATCTCATGGTACTGAGATGCCCACACACTGCCTGTGCTGAAATGCTGCCCTCCACACTTCCCCTAGCAAGCTCTCAAAATGTCCTACATCTAGCAAGTTTAGACAATCCTAAGTAGTACCAGAACCAGAACTTTGCACTAACTTCTAATTTCTTTCCATGGCACAGGATCTTTGCCACTCTTTTGATAACCTCAATACATCAACAACGGTAGGACAACATTAAATTTAAAGACATTTTTAAATGCCTAAATGCAACAAGTTCAGTTCATCACAATTAAGAGTCACTTTGAACCGTTTGTTAATGCAAAAGCCTAACAAATTTCAGAGCAGAGTATCTTCATTTGATTTAATTGTTAGCACTTCTTTAGTCCTCCAACAGTTTGAAGCTCACAGCTGTAAGTACTATGCAAGTGCTCAGCTGCTACGTCAATCGACATGTTGTAAAATGATTAAATGAATAAATATTCGGCTATATGTATAAATGACCTATCCTAGGGGACAAGGGCCATTATTCACCAAGCATAATGCATCTCAAGGAAAGCAATGAAATTAATCAGAGGTCTGGGAAACCTGACATATGAGGAAAGATTAGAAGAGTTGGGGCTGTTTATCCTAAAAAAAAGAGCAGTTAGTAGAGGACACAATAACAATTTTCAAGTTTGTTGACAGTGTGTAGCAAAGATGGAAGGAAAATAGTTTTTTTTTTCACGTTAATGGTGAACTGAGCAAAAAACTCAGGGATTTAAATTGCAGTGAGGGAGATTCAAGTCCTGTCGTAGGGGAAAAATGAATAGGGGAGTGTAAAGAACTGGAATAGGTTTCTTGGGGAATTTCTAACACGAGAGAGTAGGAACGTGCATGCATTGTCAGCAGTGAGATGGGTAAGGTGAACCGTGCGGGGAACACAGCCCTGATGACATCCCCTGGTGCTTTTCCAGCCAGGTTTTCCTGTGAGCCACACAAAAGCTCATTCTATTGGAGAGGAGTAGAATGTCTTGCTAATTGAATGTCAAAGCAATTAAAGTGGGTATAGACTTCTCTCAACATTATCTTGACTTGATAAAATAAAGTTGTTTTGACAATGCACACTGACAATCCCTGATTTTCAACTGCAGCTATTTTTCTTGAGGCAAGACATTGAAAACGTTGAGGCTTCAGACTGAATTTTCAAAACATATGCAGAAACATTATTTTCAGAATATGCCTATTAAACAAAACTAATCCGTGATTTTCAAGGTACTCCCAGGTCTTTGTAACCCAAAGCTCTCCTCCCTCTCGCCATCCCCACACTCACCACCCGCCTACTACGTGGAAAGCATTCCTAATACAGCTTCCTAGATCCGCCTTCCAGACACGCTCGAGTTGATGGACCAGCCTGCATGATGATCCATACAGTACTTAGCATTAAAATTCAGATACCTCTTCGTTCGCTCATACTCTCACATTCACTCGTATTTTAACAGCACGTGCTTTATGCATAAAGACACGACATTCAGTAAACATCATTTCATCAGTACTTGCATTTTTCCTTTCTTGTCATCTTCCACTCACACCCTGCTCAGTTCCACCTTTATCCTGGTGGCACTGCCACTCCTGGTTTGGAAGGCAGCTCACCAACATGGAACCTGGTCAGGGAGACTCCTGAGCAAAGCAAAAGGGAAGAGGAAATTGCATTCCAACAGCTCCGCCTCCCCATGGAGCATAAGGAAGCACTCAGAGCCCACCTCAGCTGGGCCTGATTCCTGAAGACAGCTGCCAGGCCCAGCCTCAAGCAAAGCACAGGAATGGCTGTCCTGGTTCCTATCACAGAGCCATTGACCTCAGGGAGGAGTTCGAGCACAGAGCAAACACCCAGTGGTATTTCCCCAGAACACTTCCCAGCAATGTGACTATTTGCAGCTCTGGAATTTCCTGATGCAGAGATCACAGCTTTGTATTTAATAGCCTTCTCTCTTGTCAAAGATGCTGCTCAGCTGCCATTTGAACCCGTGCAAACCTGGCATCAAGCAGTGCACAGGTCACTACCTCAGGTGCAAGGGGAGAGCTTCTTTGTGTTCGCCCGCTCAGAGCCTTCTGCAAGCTGTTTGCCCTCTGCTTCTTGCACGGGGAAATACATGGGAACCCCAGACTACATTTCAGTGATTTTCTGAATGAGAGCACTGGACTTCAGTTGTTTTGTCTCCTCTTTTCAAAATCTTAATTATTCTATGCAAAGAAACACCCACAGAAGAACCTGTGTCCTTGCAACAAACTCTGCAGTAGAGCTTCCCACCTCCATCAGCAGTGTGGTTATCCAGGATGCCTTGATTTGCCCATCACCACCATCATACAAGTATTTCCATATCTAAGAGATAACCTCCAAAAAGCACTGGCATGAAGGAGAGTGTGTGCAGAAGAAATGATGATGCTAGGATGCATCCTTCACATTTCTATTAAAAATAAAAGAGAAAGGAAAAATCTCTCCAGGAAGGCTTCTGTTTGCCAGTGATGTTTAAGGTCCCCTCTAACCCAACCATCCCATGCTTCTATGATTCTGTGATTGTATGGAAAAGGTTGGGCAGAGTCTGCTAAGAACTGGATTTCCCCAGTAGCAAATAATTTGTCTGACACAAGATGCAGAAGTGCTTGGTAAGTTACTTACAAAGAATAATTGGCCAGTTCTGTTAAGTAGGGGCAGTTATGAATGCTGCTATCAGTCTTTGACCTTTACAGATCATCCAGAGCTCTGGCTGCACACCTTTCCACAGCACGGCCTATGTGAGATAAAAAATGAATGCATTTATTTATTGTCATGCTTTTTTCCTGTCCTTTGCATAACTAGTGTATGAAATGCAGCTCACTCTTCCCAATGTCTGCACTCCCTGAGCTCTTTCTCCATTGCCCGATAGCACAGGTCTCAGCATCGCAAAGGAAACTCACCCAATGCTTTACTGCATTCCTGCCCTGCTCTGCCTCACACTTCCATCACCTAAAAGTAATTTCAAACAACAATCAGGAGGAACAGCCACATTTGTGCAAGCAGTTCACAGAAAAGTGTCAAACACTGGTTCTGTATGTGGCCACCTGCAGGCCTTCAATGCTTCAGACCAGGCATTGCTTCATACAGCATAATTTAAGAAGGATAGAAGGAAGGGAGGAAGGAAGGGAGGAAGGGAGGGAGGAAGAATAAGAAGCACAAACCCACGGCCTAAGTTTAAAGTTACACCTGTGTGACGCTCTGTTTTAACAAAGGTTTCATCCCAACCTCCAGCCTGCTTTCCATCCCTTCCTTTCCCGAGCTGTACAACACGCAACAAAACGCCTCTCGGTGCGTCCTGCTCCACCTCCATGGCGCACACCAACCCACAGCCACCAGAGGAGACCGCCATGCTTGGATCTCTCTCACCCACACTTTGACAAATCCAGGGCGGCTGCACAGATATTAAAGGTATTGGTCCAGATTTACACCAGAGCAAATGAGCTCGCAGCCTGACCTTTTAGCTCCTTCCTTTCAGACCTCCTAATGGTTTTTTTAATAGAAAAGATAAAGTATTTGTAAGACAAAGGAAATCCCTCAAATACCATGTAAATTCCCCTTCTAATTTGCCCAGATTCATTTTCAAATTCTCTTTTTACAAAAAAAAACAAAAACAAAAACAAAAAAAAAACCCCAACCTGCAAATAGAAGCTGGGGGCACCTTCCCATGGACTCCCCTATGTGCTGCAACTCCCTCCCCTCCCTCTGCTTCTCAGCCAGTTCCATAAAATACAGCACTGTTTCTTTACTTCGCACACTTTCCCCATCCTTAACTTGGCTTTTAACTCAGCGTTCCCCAAAGCTCCCAAGGTTTGCTGATTCTCACTGACTTATTCACTTCGTTAGAAGTGCACTACGCAGATGAGTATCGCTGTAGATTCACTGTGCCTTGTAGAGCTAGGAGCAAGCACAGCTCTTCTGAAGGGAGCGAACGATAACGATAAAAATACTTTTGTTCTTTGCCACACACAAAGTGCTTCTGCTGAAATCAGAAAGTCCCACTTTCATTTGTGCCATTTTTTAAAACCGAGTAATTACAGCGAAGCAGCATTGCTAACTTTTGAGTCATCAGCAGCACAAATAAAGCTTTCATGAATTGCAATAATTTCTCATCAAGGCTTCCCCACAGAGAAAAAAACAAATTAACACAGTGCCACGTATCAAAGGCTGGGGATCTGGTACAGAGCGTTTTAAGGAATGAAAAAGGCTGCAGAAAACAGAAGCAGAAAAGCAGCAATGGGCCGGAGTGAAATGGAGACGTGTCTCTCCTATCCCAGACTGCAGCCTTCTCACTGAGAGAGCTGAGAAGTGATACCCATGGGCAGCCTGCTGCTAACCTGCTCTTCTCTTCACCTTGAGGGAGATCCCTCCGCCTTTTGCAACGCCAAAGAAGAAATTGGAGCCCTGCCTCTTTTCCCAAACCCTGGAAGTAGGGTAGAGTTTTAATTACAAAGTCACAGACCGGCCGAGGTCAGAGGGGACCTCGGGTCCACAGACCCACCTGTTCCACTGGGGCCACCTGCACTGGCTGTCCCAGACCATGAACAGGTGGCTGTTGGAGATCTCCAAGGAGGAGACCCCCCCCAGTGGCTCTGTGCTACCCATATCAGAGCAGGAGATTCTCCGTTTCTACATACACAAAACTAAATCCAATTTACTGCAACGCAACCCACCCTTGTCCTATGACCCGGACAGGAAAGGGTGGCTCTCCCAGATGATCAAGCTGCATGGACCTCAGTTTAATTAAAAGTCTGCAGGAGTCCTCGATTCACAGTCACACCCTTTGGTGTTTTTGCTGCACCTCTGTGATGAATCTGAATTATATTTAGGAATAAATTTTTACACGATTGCAACAGAATGATGTTTCCCCTCATCACAGGCCTGTCTTACTGCACGGTCTTGGTTGTAACTCATTGGCACACCAATCACTTTGCATTGCCCCCAGTCTTCTGGAAGCACCAGGACTGTCCCTTAACAGCAATGTCAACACAGCAAAGGCAACGGCAGCAACTCACAACCTACAGACTGAGCACTGCTGCACAGTTTACTTTCGGGCCATCCTCTATCTGCTGCATAAAGCACTTAATTCTTTCATGTGCAGTATTACTGTCCTAATAATGAAGCTTTCCAAATTCCAGGACCCATTTTGCTGGGAAAGGCTGGAACACCTCAGGTGTCTGCATGCACTGAAGTAAATCACTTGTGAGCCAATACCCGATTACTGAATCTTTCATAGGGAATGCAGTCAGTACTTTTCCTACTACAACCTTATTTTCCTTCCTCCTCTTAAAATACAGTGTGGCCATTAAGGATTATAGGGCAGAGAATGGATTTTATTAAATATTAAATTTTCTACAGTATATGTAATTTGGAGTTTGTCAGATCTGAGTCTCAGTAAGTTACGAGCTCAAAATTTGTAGACTCGAATAGATTATATATTTTATTGGGTCTCCACTGGGCAGCATCCATCATGCACTTCCTTTTACCTCTGCCAGTAAGTAACAATTAAGGTGAATTTATGACAACAGGCCTTGTAATGGATACACACAAAAGTTTACGAACACTTACAGTATTACACCAGCAACCCACCAGCACCAACTGCGTGCAGCAGAGCACGTGGAGCTCTTCCCAAACACCTCTGGAAGTGGCACACTTCTTTTTCCGAGTTATGCCGCAATTTAAACCCAGTAGGGATCAATTCTGAAGAGAAGAACAAATGGGAGTTTTTAAGTAAGGAAATTAATAATAGGAGTTGAGGTGATGGGTTGGGGCAAGCGAGTGTGGGAGCCCCAGAGCCAGCTCCACTGATCTCAGCTGCGACTCAGCACCAAAGAGATTTGGGTCCTGAAGGAGACTTTTGGCCATGCCCCAAACTCCGCAGCTCTACAGTCTAAGATGTCCTTATCTATAAACAGCACTTTGAAAATGTGAGGGTAAAAAAACCAACCCACAACTTTCATGTCCTTAGAAATGAAACCTCTTTCTGAATGCTTTGCCAGGTTACCTACAAAATGTCAGTTCTGCTAGGGATGATGGTTGCAAAAAAGAAAATCAAGATCATTTACATCTATTTAATGCCTCAACCACAGCCCAGAACCCAAAGTCACTGAGTTACTTCTTTATTTACTGCCATTATGAGGTGTGAACATGAAAAGGTCTCTCTCTTCCTCATGAACCTGAACAACCAGAGGGAGTAATCCAAAATCCACGAGAGGAAAAGAATTCCTCAAAGTGACTCTGTCTGTGCATCCTTGGAGGATCTCAGGTACCTAATCTCAAAGCAAAACAGGTAATTAGCAATTTCAGCACTCAGACATTTCGTGATTTCTCTGAGTGATGCAGCACACAGCCACATCAGAAACGCTCCCATTTGTCACCGGAATGGACCCTGCTGCAGCAGAGCAGGGAGCTGTGCTTTGTCAATGACAAGCAACAGATAGCACCGCTGCGCAATGTTGCACTTGGGGTACATGTGCTGGTTACCTATCTGCTTCCATGGGTATTTTGTAGAACTTGGGGCCAGTTAGTGCAGTTAATGCAGAGGAGCAGGCTTTGCAGCACTGTGGCAGCAGGAGATACTGAGCAAGTAATCACCTACAGTGGGGAGTGTGGTAAGTAAAGGAGCTGACTTGCAGTACTCCATCTGGGGAAAAATGGAACACATTGTCAGAAGTGGATAAAAAGGAATTCACTTTGATTTACTTCACCTCTTTAGTGATGTGAAATAGCGATACTACGAGTCAACAACACTTTCATTATTTGAGAGAGATTTTTCAATAGGCTGCAGAAATTAAGTTAACTACAAGTTACCCAAGGAGGCTGTGGATGCCCCATCCCTGCAGGCATTCAAGGCCAGGCTGGATGTGGCTCTGGGCAGCCTGGGCTGCTGGTTGGCGACCCTGCACATAGCAGGGGGTTGGAACTGGATGAGCACTGTGGGCCTTTTCAACCCAGGCCATTCTGTGATTCTATGTCTAAAATTTCAAAGGTGAATTGAATATCGAATTATAAAATAAAAATAAATGAGTAATGGGAGTTTGCAAGGGTCACAGTGTGTGGTGTCACAGTGTGTGGTGTCACAGTGTGTGGTGCCAGCTGGGGGGCAAACAGCCCCATTGCGACCCAGGGGTGGAGTCCCACAGCCACCAAAACGGAGGGGTGGGCTTTTGTGAGCCGACGAGTAGGAGAGAAACACAACAACAAGCAGAACAATCTGAACTATTCTTAATTACGGAGCAGTCGTATTTATCCTGAGTCCTTCAATACTTTTGAATAAGGAAATTTTTGCACTACGAGATGCGGATCGACCCTCAAATCTCTGTGGAGAAGGAGAGAGTCATTACCGATTCTAATGCACTTGTGTGCGTCTACTGTATGCTCAAGTGTCTCTTTCTGTAGGGCTGTGAGAATTGCACACGTTTACACACGCACACGGCTAGAAAGGAAAGCCACAACAAATACAGCATGCACACACGTAGCCAGAAAGCCTCAGTCGTATTCCCAGCCAGAAGCTTCAGCACATTCACCGCTGGGGAATAAAGAACTTCTGCTCGAAGATAAGCCGAAGTGGTTTTCATCATCAAACAGATGAAATGAGCACAGGAAGGTGTCACCGTTTCTCTTTTTCTTTCCCATCCCTACTTCTTTCCACATCCACCCCAGCTGTTGCTGGTACCGCAGACAGTGACACAGACAGGGAAGGGACATGACATACATAAAGCAAACAGAAGCCGAACAAAACACGAGGCGACGGCATTTACAACCCAGCTGACAAAAGCAGTCGCTTCCCTTTAAATAACGTGGCAGGCAGCAAAAATATAGTAATTACGAGAACTTCGTTTTCATTAACTAACAAACCAAGGAAAACAATTTAAGTATCTGAATGTCATTTTTCAAATGAAAATAAACGGTAAACATTTGAATAACATCACAGCAGGGATAATATACCTAAGGAAACCTATTGAAATATGCTGGCGAATTCAGCCTCTTTTATCACATTAAAACTGCAATTGACTGTAAACCTCCTACCACTCTCCGCTGAGACTTTAATTGTAAAGATTCCTGTTACATATCATATTAGAATTTAGTTAAAATTGTAGAACGCATTATTTCCAATCAGACAGCCAACCATCACTCACAAAGATTTTTAAAAAGGTGATTAATAATTCATCTCAGATAAGGAAAAGATCTATATTTATACCATCTTCTCAGCCACCATAAACTACCTGACAATTGTTCAGTAATGATGCCCAGTAAATTCTTTAAAATGGTAATTTGTCATTCTGTCACTTCATTTGTGACCTAAAATTCCTCACTTGAGGCATCATCAAATAAATTAATCACTTTCCAGGATCCATTTCTCTGTTCTGCACGTTATTATACCCAGGCTCTCTTGTGTTTCTCTTCATTTACATATATTTAATGGCTCAGCAGTGGTTCACTATGGCACATAACGCACACATCTCATTACAGGTGAAATATTCTAACTGCCACTATCACTGGGAAAGAAAATAACTCTCCCAATTTAATTTTCCTGATGTAACAAAACCATGATTCTTCACTATGAAATGTTGATGCCATCCATCAGTCACAATCAATAAAATCATCATAGAAGTACGCCTTCTTTAGCATCATTCCTTCAAACCGGTATTATTTGAGGGAGGTAATTAAACTCATAATATGTAATGAATGTAAATGAAGAAAAAACCCTCGTGTTCTCCCTCTAACTATGCTTATTTTACTGCTTTGATTTAAAGTATTTTTACATCTTACAATCTACGAAAGGCACAAAGCCCTGAAGGAAAGGCATCAGAAGTACAGTAAGCATCAATCAATACGTATAATGACTAATTAAAAAGGAACATATTTTAACATTAAAAAAAAAAAAACACCAAATGCTATTATTTATGGATTTTTCACTTAAAATGATGCATTCCCTCTGGACTAATATATTTGCTGTCTCCCTGAAGTATAGATTGCCATACATGAGTTTCAGATACTGTTGCTTGCATGTGTCAAAAAACAAAGTGATTTTATGGGCTTTGGGTCCACCACCATTATTTAAAAGCTGCACATGTATAAATGCATACATGCAATCTGCCCTAATACTGGAGAGAAAGCCTTCATAATTTCAGCCTTTCATATATATGCCTGTGCTCATATCAGTCAAAGGAGAGAGCAGCCTCTTAGAAAAGATAACTTTTAAACACACTGGAAGAAGTCCACAAAAACAAGGTACTTTTGGTAACTTCGTTTGCAGCTTTGCACTACAGAAGGGTCCAGAATACTCAGAAAAAGCATTCCAGACCATCCTTCATACTCAGTGTTGATCTGCACGCTACTAAACTTCGGGTTATTGGTAACCCGACAGTTAGGACTTGTTGAGTAGCACCTGCACACCGCTGGTGATGCTCCTCTCCCTTTTGCCCAGTCTGGCACTTCCCAACACACTCATGTGCTGAGGCCACCAAACCACAGCAGGAGCTTTGGTCACAGTTTGTCTTCGACTGCTTCATTTCATTTAATGTACAAACATTTATGATAACTGGAACGTGTAGCCCCACTGAAATCAGCACAACTCCCATTCATTCCCATTGGGTCAGCAGAGCAATTCCCCATGGCAGAAGAGAGGAAATATTTCAGTGTTATTTGTTTTTCTCCTTTTTTCAAAGACAGTTCTCACTGCAGCTCGTATGTGAGGCCCACGAGATGCAGAACTGGCAAGGTTCTCTTCATAGCCCTTATAATACTTGTGCATTATATGCCTTGCAAGAGGACTATGATTCATTTTTACTACTCGTTAGGTGGCTTTGTTGGTATGCTATGCGTATTGCAGTTTATGCATGAAAACTATGCTACCTGCAATATTAGTAATTCTTAACTCCTTTAGTAACTACTGAGACATCTATCAGATGCAAGAGTGCACATCAGGGCAAACACATTGAAACAGAACCACTACTACACTCAGTCTAGTAGCTTTGGTCCTGCGCGTATCGTGAGAATTGGATGATCTTTAAGGTCCCTTCCACCTCAAGCCGTTCTAGGATTCTATCATTCTGTGTAAATGAGTTTATTACCAATTAGGAGAGGCACGTTTTCATACGGCTGCTCTTTTTCTCTACTGCCCCCTGGAATTACACCAGTTTTCTATCCAACTCCCCACCCTAACTACCCTCGCTCCCCACCATCCCCACCGCTCAACGAGGACATCCAACAAGCCACTACCAGAAAGGACCCATTGGGCCACCGGGGACCCAGCTCTGCACGAACCATCTCCCCCCTCCTGTGATGGCTGCGCAGTGTGTACACAATCCATACATCTGTGCGTACATCAGGAGCTGACACCCCCCGAAACGCTGGCAGCATCAACATCTAATCGATATGCGTGTTCGCCAGCAAAGCTGACTGGTACATCTGTTCTGTGAAAAAACATACATTCTGCCTCTAGTACAATCAGTGTAATTAAAAATTAACATGCATTAATTGTTGGAGCTGATGTAAACAGCTGATGTTCCACTTAGCCCTGTCTTCTGTACATATCATTAGGCAAAGCCAAATATTGTTAAGTAAACAGGCAACACTTACAAAAAGAAATAGGAAACTAATTCCAACTAAATAAATTGACGACGCGGTGCAAGTCACATTAAAACGGTTGAGGTAATTATTAGGCTGCTGGACTAACGGAGACAAAATCATAGAAGACATACTTAATTGTTTGAATCTCATTCCAGGAAATGTATTTAGGCACAGTGTGAAATACCATTTAACTCGGACGCTCGTGCACTGTTTTCCCCCACGCGGGATGGGCAATGCGCTGTTGAAAGAAAAATATAGGCTGGAGTTTGATATGCAGGTAAAACAAATAACTTCTCAAATGCAGCAACCTCGACCAACTGCTTCAGCATCCAGCAGTCTCGGGAGAAATCCGGGCTGGTTATGCAATGCTAAAGGCTTTTTTTCTTCCTCAGATGCATCTGCAAAATTCCCATCCATACCAGTGGGAGCTGCACGCAGACACCGGGCGCAGAGCATACTCCTAAAGAGTTACTTCCCACTTTTCATCATTGTTATTTAAATGTCATAGCAAAATAATTCCTCCAATTTGTATACAAACAAACCGGCAGCAAATCTGCTCGGTCGCGCACACCCAGGGCCGCTGCCGCAGATCACAGCGGCGCTGCGCATTGCCTGGGGCCGGCAGCTGCCCGTACCCGCAGGCTGCAGGAGCTGGGTGCCTGTGCTGTCAATCTCGGCGGGATGAGGGATGCTCTGTGAGCACTGCACAGCACCTCCACTCCCCCACCGCACTCCAACACCTTACACGCAGTTCCTGACACAGGCCTTTGCACGCTGGGCTTGAGAGAAGTGCAGCGAGCTGCTTTCTGGGGGTCCTTGGTGGCCCACAGAAGCCTCATGGCTCCAAAACACTGCTCAGCGGGGCTGCAAGAAGTTGCACCATTGAGATTCCTTTGAATGGAAGAGGCACAGAACAGAGGGTTTGCTCATTACAGAAATGCCATGAGTATGGACTAAATGGAGCCCTGTAGCCTGAGCCATGCACCTAGGTTTGATCCATGAACTCCTACAGAATTCCCCAGTGATTTCTTTAAAGTTTAGCAACTAACTGCACATGGAAGGCACGTGGGGACAGAACGCTTCACAACAGTTTCTTTGCAATTGCATTTCTTTGTAACATTAATATTCTTGATAGTCAGAGTCAAAGCGTGTGCTATCCGTCCCACAGCCATAGATGACCACCAGTGGTGTGAATTAAACAAAGGTGGAAGATGCTTTGAATGAGCATTCTCAACAAAACACCCCAGGACAGAGATGGGGGTTTGGATGTCCGTTTTGTCACGGCTTTGCCGGTCTGTTAGCATTTGCGTTATTAATGCTGATAAAATGCTCTGGCCCTTGAGGACCTCCCCATTACAGACCTTTCTTTTAACCACATACCTCCAGTTCTCCAGCTCTTAGGGCCTTCCGCACCTCGCAGACAAAGTTCCCACCCAACCCCCTGCCCTGAAACCCCTGGAAGGTTCACAGCACTGCTCAGCTGTTTCATAACAATATCAGGCTCATGATGAACCAAATGAGTTCTGATTTGTGCTATTTAATGTCCTAATGGCTTGACTAGTTAGGTAGATAATTACACAGTATGATTTATCCAACCCATTTATAAATATTTATAATAATGGATAGATTAACCTTTGGGATTGCTCTCTGGCAGTCCCCTCAGCTGGGAGGGATCACCCAGTGTGTCTGCCAGCGCTGCTGCCCACGTGTGAGCGGGCAAGGGCACAGCTCAGCTTAGGGAGTGGTGGCCAGCACAGCATCTAGGGGGCAAATAGTGCCTGTGGCTCCAACCTGGACACCCTAGCCTTAGTCTTAGCCCTAGCCTCAACCTCAACTCCTGCTCCAGCTCAACCCATCCCAACCCTCATCCCAACTCTTACCCATCCTCTGTGCTCCCTACCCCACCCCGGGACAACTTTCTCAGCCTTATTTTCACATCCCATTGAACTGGGGGAAAGAGAAGCCACAGTGAGTCATAAATCTCAGGCTTACACTGCCCAGCCATTCCGACACAATCTACAAGGCGGGAGGAAGCAGCTTGGTTTGCCGACCTCCAACAACAAAGAGCTTCAGCTGGAGGCCCGGGTTGGCTGTAGGGCTTTCCTGAATGAGTCCGTTCACATTGTGGGTACAGGCGCTGCAGGAGCAGATGCATCCCCGTGAGTCACAGCAGCCCACGGCCGCCCACCAGGGCACAAGGAGCACATTGTGGTCAGCACTGCGTGTGGGGACCGGCGGCTGCCGTCAGCCTGGGACATCCCCGCCAACGCCCCGCACACCCACCACAAAGGGCCACTGTTCTCCACGCCGTGCCCTGCAAAACATCAGCCAAGGCTGGGAACTGGGAGTGCCCGGTGCTGCGTGCCCCGAAAACCCTGCTCCAAATCTGCTGCTTGGAGTGGTGAGAGAGACCCTCACGTAGAGAGAGTCACCTTCACACAGAGTCAGCTCCAGCACTTTCAGTCTGGCAGAGCAATTGCTAAAGATTGGTGAAAATATGCTAAATGCACATTAGATAGAAACAAAGAATTGAATTTGCTCTCTTATGGTAATTATCTTTTTGGATGGCTTTGACTTTGCTGGAACAGCTCCAGACCCATGCCTATCACATTGCTGAATTTTGATACAGCACAAGCTTCCCAAATTTCGGCTTTTGCATCCCAGCAGTGTAAGGAGAATCACAGAATGGCCTGGTTTGAAAAGGCCCACAATGCTCATCCAGTTCCAACCCCCTGCTATGCGCAGGGTCGCCAACCACCACACCAGGCTGCCCAGAGCCACATCCAGCCTGGCCTTGAACGCCTCCAGGGATGGGGACAGAAGAGGCAGTCCAGTCCCTGGACAGTGCTACTGAAAGTCAATGGAAGCAAGACAGAAATCTTTGCATATGCTTTGGAAAATTCTTTTCGACATGATTAAAGTGCTGTAATACTGATTGTTATTGTACTCTCTAATTGCTAATACCTTGTAACATGTCTCTGTGCTTGGGAAAAGCACCACCATGTTTGTGCATTGCATTATTAGAATTAATGTTCAAATGAAAAAACTCTTCTAGCAACAGAATGAAAATACATAGGAATAATTACAAAGAGACGAACAGGCTTCCTATCTCTAGGATGTGACTTAAAAGCAAACTGCTTTTTTTCTCTAAGATTGAACTGTGGCACTTAGCTTCCCTACTGCATGCCTAAACAGACATCTGTTGTATAAGTCATTAAAACTTAAACAGCCAAGAAAAGAACAGGATCCAAAACAAAATATTTGAAGGTATTTGGGTTTTATCACGATTAAAATTTTTTGATTAGAACACATTTCCTACTTAAGAGCTCGTGTTTTCCATGCAAACTGTTGCACCTATAAAAAGATATTTGCAAGATGTACCCGCGTCCCAGCCTGGCTCTGCAACCACACAACAGCATGAACACGTGTCCGCTTCCACAGGCGGTAAATCCCTATTTAAATTCTACAATCCTCTCTCTCTCAAAGCAGTGCTGAGCCCACCTGCCAGAATGTCAGCTGCTGCTCCAGGGATGGTTTGCATCCACGCAGTGCAGGTTGAGCCAGAGCCTCCAAAGGGAGAAGGAGAAGCAGAAACCCACAGAGCAGCCGAGGAGATGAGTTAATCTGTGGTCCGAGATGATATTGGGTACTCATAAGAAGCGATCAGGGGATCAGATTAGGCCCCTTTGGAATCTTACAGATAGGTCATGAGAGATTCTGATGAACTATGAGGATAGCTAAGCTGCTGAGTGAAAAGATGAGAGCTGACATCTACTTCTTGTGAGATGGCAACCAACACAACTCGTCTGTGAAACTCTTTGAATGTAAGCAAAGCCAGCAATACGTTGGGGAGCTTTGGGGTGCATAACAAACTGACTTATTAACATGTCCACGCATAGCTTTGTTGTTTTAAACACTGTGTTGTAGAAAGGTGTTCAGATCTCCAAGTCAGATCTGGGGTTCACTGACTTCCATTCCAGGTGGGGCAATCCTGAGAGAAAATGAAGGGTTGGAAACCACAACTTTCAGAATTCCTTCCCCACCTCTGCCACCCGAATCAGACACCTGAATCTTTCGGATACCAGAGGTGGTCCCTAAACTTGGTCTAGAACCAATAACGCTGTCTACTGAAACACTGAAATAATTAATTGTGTAATACATGACAGAATTAAAAATAAAAATGGAATCCTAGGCCCTTCCTCCTGAGCTTCCAACAGCATGAGTGGAGCTCCCCCATCAGACAGCGCGTGCCCATTAGTACACCTATGGTACCCCCGGCACACTGGGCACTTTGTACTGCTGCTCGTGCATTGCACACGCCTCGTTTTGCCTGGGCTGCTCCATGTGCAGCACTCCGTTCTGAACTCGGAGCGCTCTGCCAAGACCAGGGTGCTCACATGATGCGAACCGCGACACAATTCATATATAATCTGAATGTGGCTTTCTTCGTGGAACCATTCCAATGCTAAGAGCAATGCTAAGAAGAAGCAGTAGACAAGATCTGCCTCCAACAAATTAAAACCCCCCTCCCCGGTATGCATACAAGTTCACACCAGTCAGACTGTGTAGATTAGCAGCACAGTGAAGGGACCTACTTAGAAATGGACACACATGTTGGAGCGCAATCTGGCACGAGCATTTTATGCAAAGTGAGCTTTTGGAGTCGCATGGAACTGTATTTTTTCCTCCTGCTGCTCTTGTCTCTGCCCATTGGCAGTTTTGACATGCATCATAATTTCGCAGTCTGCTCGTGATGTTGGAATCCGGTCAGGGAGCGTACCAGGATCCTAAATCAGTCCCCATGATTTGTGCTGCAGTGAGTGAGCGCGCGTGAACCTCAAGGTTGGCATCGCTGCCAAGACGCTGCTCATGCACCAAAAGCAAGCTGAGCCCCGGGGAGAGGAGAGATACAAATGAGCCCTTGGAGACCTCCTCCAGCTGTACCGCACATTTGCAAGGGCAGAGGAGCGCGTTGCTGTGCATTGCGGCTGCCTTTGTGCCCGGGTTGCTCCAGGCAATAGCAAGCTTGCACACTGGGGAGCCCCACAGCCCCTTGCTGGGAGGGCAGGGGGTGCAGCAGCACAACACCAAGCCCTGGCTATGGGCAGGGTGGGAGCAGGGGGTGCATGGCCACCAAGCTCAGCCTCCAGACAACTGTCCTTGCTAGAACAAGGCAGCACCAGCACCCTAAGAGCAGCACCCTTATGCCTGCTTCACCAAAGCACGTGAGCATCGCAATTTAGAAAGGAGCGAGGTCTCTTGTTTGCTTTAATGGCCGTATATTCCACTTGTATTCAACAGCTGTGGAATAGGCAAAAACCTCTCCCTGAGGGAATCCACCTCAGAAATTCCACTCCGGTGTCCTCACGGTGCTCTGCCCTTGGGGAGCTCTGCTGCTCTCATGGCAGGGGGAGCACGGGGCCCGACGGGGACTCACAGCCACTTAAGGTAAATAAATCCTTGAAAACCTAATAGCCTCCAATGCGACTATACCTGTGATAAAGCATTAAATGAAACACGCCGTTCCCAGTACAAATAATTGCCTTTGTTTTCATCGTTTTGTCTAGTGCGTTGCGGGAGGCTGTAGAACAGTGTGAGTTTTTCTGATCTATAATCAGACAGTTCATAAAAATCCTAATGGAAATGAAGATTTTGCTATTTGGAGTGGTCAAATTTCCATTTTCAAACACATCACATTTTAAAACCCAGGTTGGCATTTTGGTTTGCTGAGAGTTTTAGGATAATAGCAAATTACACAGAAAATCTACCAATTCTTTGTCAAGTGAACTATGCAAAAAAGAACCATTAGTTCATAGTTCACCTGTGAGATGGGAAGACATCCTGAATAATAATTCTGTGAGACTACGAAGGGCATTTATTCACAAATAACGCTCACATCTCGAGAATTAAGACTGCCCCTGCTGTCTGTAAAGCCACTGCACTCAGCTTTCATGAGAATACATTGGCTGAATACATTCATTTTCCCCACCAGAAGGTTGGGAACCCCCCTGTCCCACACAAGAGGAGCTCATGCCTGACCATATCAGTGATGGGGAATCCCATGGGTCCCCTTCGGCTGCTCGCCCTGCCCAGGCTGCAAGCAAGACGCCACCATCCGTTCTCAAAACCCAGCTTCTGCACCAGCTCCCTGCCATATTTACAGGTCTGTGCTTTGACATGGCCATAATCTTTACTCCTGTTGAAAAAAAGACAAAATCACAACTCAGGCAAGAGAACACATTCTTTTATCCTGCATTCTGTGCAAAAGTTAAACTCTACGGCATGGAGGAGGCTCCCAAGGCAGAGCTTCGGGTCCTGTTATTTAGGAAATGAAAACCTACCTGGAGCACACTACGAAGAAAAGGTGCAAAAGATTGGTTAACTAAATTAATCCACTTTTTCTTTCCCTTAATAACAGTGCCCTGAGGCATAACCCATACAGAAAATTGTCTGTGAATCTCACTTTGAAGTGAGCATAGAAAAGGAATCCCATTGGGAATTTGCTGCATTTGTTAGAGCACTGGGATATATTCATCTGTAAATAAATATAGCTTGGCTTTGGGGATCTCAAATGATCTTAAATGTGATGTTTGTAATACGACTGAGCTAAGAGTATTCCTATTACACAGAGAATTGAAATGCTATTAATACTTTTGTGTAAGTTTGTTGTAAAACATGAGAAATCACTTTTATCTTCATTTTATGATCCGATGACCTATTTGGGAGCCCATTAGGAATTTGTTTTTTCTTTAACAGTCTGAAGAAAGCTGGTAATTGCCAGTGGTAGTATCACTGGAGACCTCCCCCAGCAGTGCCACTGTCCACCAGTGCCACCCCCAGCACCCAGCCCACGGCTGCAGCCCTCCTGGAGCACCGGGCATGGCAGTGCCCAGCACCCAGCAGTGCCCAGTGGCAGAGACTCACGTGCTGCACTACCACTCTGGAAAGTTCCAACCACCAAAGCGTAAATCCAGTGTATTAATACATGTCCCCCCCCCCCCCCCAAAAAAAAAATGTGAGCTGCTCTTGCTGTCCCCTCTCCCCTTAGGCTGTGTAACTCACAGTATTCCTTAAAGATAGAAATGAGACACCACGGCTCCCCTTGCTATCAGGTTTGTGGTGCAGATGAAGTTCCAAATATCAAGTTTGTAGACCAGATCTTTCTAGATTTTTAGCTGAAAATACAAGATCTAATTACGGGGACATTTCCCCCTGCGGTCTGACTCACACAGAAAAAGGTGAAAATGGAGTGGTTCCCTGACCTACTCTGGAAGCAGATATTTTATTCTACCCTATTAAGCAAGCCTTCTTTCTCTGAGTTTTTTACTGGATAACGGCCAAATGTAGGAAGACAAAAAGCATTTCCTTGGACAGTCTGACCTTTCCCTTAACTTCAATGGCATCCGACAGCCTCTGAAAGTCCTGGCCACCACTGAACCCGAGGGCTTTACTCTAGGAGACAACAGGAACCTCCCAGGAGCCTCCACTGGGTCCCAAACGGGCAGCCAATAAAAATGTTTGCAAGAAGTGTTCAGAGTATTATGGCATTTAAAAGCATCATCAGTTCAGCTTGGGCAAAACAGATTTTGTAAAGACCATTTTCCCTCTAACCAAGTCTCAGAGATTGCCGTGCTCTTCCATGTAGTTCCATTTTCCCATCCCCTATTTACTGTGCTGGTAACCAACAGTAAGAACTCTTAAAAGATGTGGGGACAGACTCATGGGAATTTTTCTTTTCAATGAGCAAATCCCTGAAAGGTGGAAGTTTTGGAACGATTTCATTGTGCCTACCAAAAAGAAGGGATGCTACCTGTTTAGATATACCTCGCATTCTCTCTGAAATAGGAACATTCAGTCCTTCATTATCTGAGGTGGCCTCACAATTAAGACCAGGTGCCTAAAAGAGGACTTGGAACCACCCACTCCATTTTCTTCTTGGAGCACTAGAGTAAGAATGGAGTATGGTAGGGTAGAGCAGAATAGAACAGAAGAGAACAGAGTAGGGTAGGGTAGAACACAACGCAGCACAACAGTTGTAAGGGACCTTCAAAGATCATCTAGTCCAACTGCCAACATGTTTTCTTCTGCAATATTTCTTGCTTCCAAGAACACATATGAGGCTATTGATCACGTAGTGGTATGCTCTATGGTTTCACCTACCAGAGGACACAGCATGAGAATTTCCTCAAGCCACATTCACAACAGTAGCAAGAGTGAAAAGTGACCACACCGTAGTCAGAGTGAAAAGTGTTGGCACTTAAAGAAGACAAACTGTATAATTTTTCCAAGAAAACCAGAAAAGTTCCATGGAAGTTGAACTGCTTGCAGGCAAAGCTTGCTGGTGTTTTGCAGCCCCTTTCCTGCCAGAGCCTGGCAGGATCCATCCACACCAATGTGAGGTTTTGTCAGGAATCAGGCTCCGAATTTCCCTTCCCACCCAGCAATTGGATCAGGTTACTGATCACCTCACTGAAGAAACCAAGTGTCTTCCTGTATTTTTGCCGGCAGAGCCTCCTCATTTATCCCCGTATTAAAGATTCAACCACCGTGCATTAAATGAACCCGTTTCACTGGCAGGTGCTTGCTGGTTTTTAGGCTTTAAATGGTACCATTACTATCATTTATAAGGATAACATCACAATTAAGAATGTATGAATAATTTAAAAATGAGCAAGTAGCATTTAGTTTTACACCCTGCCCGCTGAAGAGGTTTTAAAATGCAGGGTCTTTATTTTATTGCAAAACACAGGCTTGCCTTGGTAAAAGGGATGAGGAGTTACTAATTTCAGGCTTTAGCTCAAACCCTTTAATCTGACAAATAAGTGCCTTCGGTGAGTACTTTGTTATCTCCTAGAGCCCCGGCAGAGCTGTTGGCAGCCTTTGTCTCAGTCTGAGAGTCTTACCTTATCCTAGGTGAGCCAAATGAGACAAAGGGGATGCCGCCAGAGAGCATCTCGACTTAATGGAGCTTTTCTTCTTAAATCCTAACTTGTACTCTCGGCAAATATTATGGAACAGGCTCGTTTTGTTGCAATAAATAATGGTATATCATTAAAATTCCATTCCGTTGTTGAGAACAGTGTGATAAACTGTTTGCGAATTGGTAATTCTATTTATTAAAAACAGGGGCATTAATTTTGACACGTTGAATTATAACGCAGACAAACAGATCTTGTGTTTTAATTAAATGCTCCCATTTGATGAGGTTTTTCATACGAAGATTTAACGCCGGGCTCTGCGGGCCATGCACTGAGCAATGGGCTGCAGCCCCATTGGGGTCCCACTGCCCATGGGCTATGGGCAGCCCCAGTGCTGATGGAAGGGCCCCACATCCTGAACCCTCTCCTCCTCTTCCTCCTCCTCCTCCTCCTCCCTGCCTTAACAGCGCTGTTTGACTGCCGCTACTTTTCTTATTTCCTAATGCTGAAGCAGAGCTGAATATTTTAAAAAAAAAATAACAACCATACTGCTTTGAGGTTTCTTTCACATTAAGCTACATTTAATATTCATTCCACATTTTTTTTCTATTAATTAAAAGTAAACCGTGTATTGTATGGTACATTATCCCTCTAACAGCCCCATGTGGAGATCATGAAGTGGAAGACTAATGGTGTAGACTTTAGCATTTAGTTTTAACCAGAATAATTTACATATCTGTGAGAAGAGTCCGAGGCATGTGTAAATAAGCAGAACTCTGAGATATCAAGACCCTTGCTTAGTTTACTACGGACTGGAGAGCCACGGGCTGTGTATTTATTCCATCAGTCAGCTAATTTAATGAGACTTTATACGGCGTCTATTCCTGCGGAAGACACAAAACTTATTATTAAGGAGAGGCATGTGGCAGTAAGAAAAATGTGTTTGTTTGCTTTTTTATTCTATTACCCCCAAGTAGCAAAGGTGATTCTATTCACTGTTCATTAAAGTTTACCTTTATAATTTATCAAAGGGGACCGATATCAACAGCTTTATGCTGAGATTTCAAAATTCAGGACTGATTAAAATCTAATATAAAAGGCCACAGATTTGGGGTGGATTTTCAAGAAAAATAGCTTCCCAACTCGAAAGTACGGATTTCATTAATGTCCTCCTCTATTAGAAGGCACTATAAAACACCTTAGTGACATTTTCACTTCAAAATCCATGTGGGCCTTTCCGCACGAGTTTCAAGAAAAGGAAAGTCATGTTAGAAAGCTGAGAAACTGCACAAGAGAAACTGAGACAGCTTGCACAATGCCAAGCCATACCTTGCACCGAACCACCCCAATCACAGCCACCACACATCTCTGATCTGCCACACACAGCCGTGGGCAGAATGCATGCTGGTGCACACCTTCACTGATCACAGCCAAGACGTACACGTGGTGAAAAGCACGCACAAAAGCACCTATGGAACAAACAGGGGACAAGGGAAAGCCATCCAGGAACATAGCAGCAAAGCTGGCCAGAGGAGCCCAGTGCTGAACGCCGTGACCCAACCAAATGGAGAGCGGCATCCCTTGCATGGGATGAGGAAATAACCAGCTTGTCATAGGTCACCATGTGTTCCCAATGGGAATGTGCTGGAGCAGAAGGAATGCAAGGAATTGACATTTTGAACTCAATTTGTGTCAAATGTGATTGGATTAACCATATTCTGGGGGGGGGGGGAGGGGGGAGCAACAAGAGCAAAAACAGGGATAGACCAAATTCACAAAGTCGGTGACATAAATACTACTGTGGAAAGAAATACATATTACACAGGTATTTCAAAGCTAGATATTCCAGCTTCTTATCTTGCTTTCCTTTCCAATTTGCTTACTGATTCAGACTTTAAAATCTGACACAAATGGAACAAGAGCAGCTTCCATTCAAATGCAATCAAACTGAAACGACTTTTTTTGTCTTCTCCTTACGTCAGAGATTGAGAAATGGACGAGGCTCGGCACCACCACCACCACCAGGAGCCAGACCAACATTACTGCCACGTCAACGGGGCCAGGCAACACCCTGCTTCCCTACAAAAGGACTACAACAAGCACTACGGCCAATCATTTACAGAAAGATTTGAGTGTTTTCTTTACTAGAAAAAAACGGGGAAACTGAGAGAAGAGTTGCCTTTTAATCATGGAAAAGTCCTATCATTTCAAATGTGGTTCATTTTTCTGGATTCACGTTTCAGAATATACAAAATTACAACGACCCTCCTCAAAAAACAAACAACCAAACAAACAAAACGTAAAAACAATCCGTGCAGATGCCACCTGGCTTTCCATACAACTCACCTTAAGATCATTTCTCTAGCTGCCCCCATGATGCCTGCCAGGCCCCCAGGCCGGGTACCCCTTCCCTCATTGGCATGGATCATAACACCTAGGGAAAGCATGCCTGCCTTCGACACATGTAAGGCTTTCGGCACTTCGGCTTTGCACAGCAGTGAGTTCCAGGAGCCAGTCACACTAAAAGCACTTTTCCCCCAAAGGTTTGAGCAAAACTTTTGTGCACCCTTATCCTCATCTTGCTCCTGCACAAAAAGAAACGGGAACGGAGCTTCCCAGTCCGTCACTGCTATGTGATTAGTCCCATGAATCTCATTAGAATAATAAAAATATGGCCTACTTATGGCTTCAATTAAATGTTTCCTAAGTGAGAAATAATTAAGAATTGCAGAATCCTGTCTGTGAGTCAACTGGAAACCCAAGTCCTGTGGGAGGAGCCCACAGCCCCAGCGCACAGCACCGGGCAGCCCTCAGCCCCTCCACCTCCGTGCTCCCACCTCCAGACACAAGGTATGCATTCTGCTACACAGCATAACGACACATTTCAAAATGACTGAAGCAGGTGTTAAAAAATATACATATGGGCAGAGAAAAGTACTGGGATGCTTTTTCAGCACCATACTGGCTTCACTTGCTTGATCTGCAGCGTTGCATGCCATAGTAAGTTCCCTGCAAACTAAGAGTGTGCGGTGTCCAAATAAGATGGACAGAGAGAAACCAAGCCAGGATAGATGAGATACCTTTTTTCACAAGGGTAAGGGTACTCAAACAACGTTAAGTATCCCATTTGAGTAACAATTGTGGTGTTCTCTGGTATTTTGCCTTTTGGAGATAACAGAAGGCAGGAATACCAGCCCATGTATGCAGTGGATTTATAAAAGCTCCGTGACCACGCTTTTCCAGTTTCAGATTTTTAAGCAATTAGTTTGCAGATGTCACTAAATAAATGGCATTCATTCCTTAAGCAGGAACCATACCTGTTAACCATCTCAGCGTATTCTAGCTTTAAAGCTGAGCTTGATGTGCACAGCATGCTCAAAAACTGTACTCACAGTTCAAATGAGCTGGATTACAGACCATGACCACTGAGACCCTCACATGACAAAGCCTTTGTGTAATTAATATGCAGGGTAAAATGCTCCCTGGACGGCTGCTAAAGCGATTTAAATCATGCACATAAAAAATGTAATCACAAATTTAGCATGGTGGACATTGTAGTCACACTGTGCTTGATTGCATAGAAGGTTCCAAGTGTGTTTTAAATGTCCTTTAAGATTGAGATTAGGACTTGTACTTACAAGATGCATATTAATCTAAAACTCAACATTTTTCAGTGTGGGATCACAGTAGGAGAACATTATGGGCAATAGAGGTTCATTCTAATCCCAGTAGGTAATTACACTTTGAAATAATATTCTTTAATTAAATCTTGTTTGCAGTTGATTGATTTAAACACTAAATCTAAAAACCTAAATTTCAGTTTTTATCAATTTTTGATGCTTATTGCACAGAACTTGGGCTTTAATTGATGTTTCTGAAGTTTTTAAAGCTCTTGTCCACCGTATCCTAGCTGAATTTATTGTAATTACCAGCATCATTCTTTTGCAGTGTAGACAACTTCCACTAGAACCTTGACAATTTTAAGTACTTTTAAAGCGTAAAATGCATGATGCATATTTGCTATGAAAGAAGGCTGGTATTTTACCATGGTTCTTTCATAAAGCATCCTGTCCACACGCTGTAAACTGTTCCAAAGCTCTGGAGAAGAGACCCTGCCTTCCACACATCTATTGCTGATGCTGATGACATGGAGTGCCACCACAGACAGCAGCACCTGATGTTGTAGAGTCAATGCCTACAGCCCTTGGGCACCAAACCCAGCCTTTTCTGCCCTACACTTGTTCAGATCCAGTTTGAAACCCCCACTCAGGCCCTGCATCATCTCCTGTGCTGACGCTGTGTTTTGGAAGAGGACAGGGTTCCTACTAGCGCAGCCGTAGAACCATAGAGTCACTAAGGTTGGAACAGACCTCTAAGATCATCAAGTCCAGCTGTCAATCAATCATCACCACACCCACCAAAATGATGATCTTAAAGCATAGGAATGCCAGGACAACCCTTTGCTATCTCTCCAAACCAGATTAAACACACTTGGAGGTCAACGGGCACGTACAGAAACACTCTGCAGAAGGTTTTGCCCACCTCAGCACAAGTTTGGGGGCATCTCCCTGAGCCACATGCAGACACATCTCCCAGAATGATTGCTCTTGAGGCTTGGGCACTCAGCCTGTGGTGGGGGAAAGAAGCAGTGCAATTAATGAATGAGTGGGAAGATGGCCCAGCCACAAGGAGAGCATGGCAGTGGGCACAGAAGGCATTGGACACCCCGAGCAGCCTGAGGAACCCCAGTGTGCTAGGAAGGCTCAACCCTGAGAGAGACCCCATTACTGCAGCAGCAGGAGGAGGGCCCATGCGTGGAGCTGCCAAGTCCGTAAGAGAAGCAAAGGAATACAGCCCTGTGCTCCCAGGGTAGCAGCCAGTGCCCAGTGCCCACCATGGGAAATTACACACACAAAACTGCAAGCACACCTCGGCAGGGCTGACCTTTCCAGCATGTGAAATCCCACACCCAGAACTTCAGCAATGAGTTTGTTGGCTGGAAATGAGCTTTCAGAATGCAGAGTTTCACCCTGGTCTTCCTTTCAGGCCCACCCGGGCTAGGAGCAATAGGCCTGAACTCACATCTCACTCAGCTACATAACGATATCATGTATGTGTCTCAGAGTAAATTAAATTCATGATACTATATATTTAATAACAGAAAATTCACACCTTACCACAGCTGCATTTGTCATATCCCAGAAAACGCGAACTACTCCATGGAATGTTTTATTAAGATGACTTCGCTCTTATGAGAAATGATTAAGTCACTATAAGAGCAAAGTAAGACCACAAGACCTCATTCATTGTAACACTAATATTAATCACACAAATAATATAAGTGTCTTACAGTAATCCACATTCCCTTAAAATATATATTATACATCCTGAGGGCAAACAGTAACACAGCTGACTCGGAATAAATCCCTCAAGCCATCGTGGCCAGAAGAAAACCATTTATATTCTGACAGATTCATGTATATTTTGTTATGCGTAACAAATGAAAATATTTACAACGCTATCAGAGCTCAAGAAAAATTAAGTCTCACTAATCAATATATTTCAAGCATGAATTTAAGTCCTTTCCAAATCTGACAACGTCCTCAATAATTAGCATAAAATAATCAGGCGTCTTCCCATCCATTTAGCTGTGGTCAGTTGTTATTGCCGTATTTAATCTTAGATTTCTTAAATTAATTATATCCCCCTGCTGGCATAAAGGTGAGAAAAACAAGGAGCCTTCAGGTGCTCCGTGAATTTGCTGGCAATTAAATGATACAAAAATGTGTTCGTCTTCTCTGAATGACATTCTCTGCTAACTCACTACAGCAAGATGGGAAAACAAAAACAAAAAGCCAATGGTTACACCACTGGCAGCAGTCTATACAAGTGCAGAACGGTGCCTGCACCGAGGCTGGAGGTCTCCTGTATTAAATACAGTAAGCTCTTTTTGCCCAATCCTTCGCTTTTTGCACACAAATTACATTCCTGCAGGTGGGTCACAGGAGTTTCCATCAGAACCTATTGCTCATGCCCCATTCTTGAGCCTCCTCCCACCCCACTGCCACCAGCCCCATCTCAGCAGCCCTGAGATCCTGTGATTCTTCTTACTATTATCTGCAAGTAATTCGGTGAGATGCCAATCATGCAAATACTACCAATAAAGATATTATTTCCCACTTCCTTTTCAGAGCCACACTCTATTTACCTCCATTCACTCTCTCCGACACACTCATCAAACAAAAAGGTGCAAATAGATGAGCTCATTATTGACCTGAGTCTGTGGAAACTCAGCATGAGGCCAACCGCTGCAACAGAGATGTACAGAACCCTTCCCACCCAGTTTCCCCCTTGCAGCTCCAGTATGACCTCCAACGCTGCAGGACCCAGCATTTAGTCCATACTGGGCTTCTACCATTTTTGGACCTCCAGAGAGTGGTTTCTTACTGGTTCCCATCCCAAGACCTAAACCATGAACAGGTAACATCAAAACAGAAGCATTCTGCATAATGGAGCTGGTTAGGGACATGGTTAGTGGGCATGGTGGGGATGGGTTGGGGCTGGATTGGAGATCTTAGAGGTCTTTTCCAACCTTAACGATTCTGCTGTTCTATGATGCTGCCCAAGAGCATTTAGAGAATATTACTCCTGCAATGCTCCAAGACAGCTGCAATTGTCTCTCATGAAATCTTAAGAATCTTTTCATTGATATCCAATATGCAAATCTATACAGAGATATCTGCTCTCCAAGAATGCCTCCACACGCAGCAGAGATGTTGTAGACGTTGCTTTGTCTATGGAAAATGCAAAAATCCCAGACTGAGCAGTCACACTCCGAGTTTTACCTGTACTTCAGCCAAATGCTAATTACAACTAATTACTATAGCTTGGGATGCATTAATTAACGTAAATGAATGCATTAGTTGGTTTTAAAACGAAGTTTGTTTAAACTTACTGTAAATCATATTTTTACCCCAGCTCGTTGTTCTGAAGCATGCAGCAGTGCTTGGGCTCCTTCCCTGCAGGGGATGCAGGACCTGAACCGTCCCTACTTCTCCCTTTGAATGCAGACCAGGACCATCTCATTTCACTGCCTGCTCCTCTCCCTTGTGTTAACCCATGGAAGAAGTGCAGGAAAGAACTGGAAGGATTTGTGCCATTCTGTCTGTAAACATCATGGGTGGCAGCAAGCAGGGGTGGCTTTGTGTAAGGAACTGCTCTGTAAGCACATAAGAGACACAAAGGGTCAGCAGATGTTAGAAGAGAACAGCCATAAAGAACTTTGGCCTATAAGCATCACACGGCTAAGCTCCTTTAAAAACAATGATTAAATAGTCCTGACTTGTAACTGCTCTGAGCCCTCTGTTCAGAATGATTAAACACAGCAGCAGAGGACAACCTGGGCAGAACTCTTTAAATAACGCACAGGATTTATAATTTCAGAAGTGCCCCAGTGCTTCCCCTGAAATTGGCTATGAATGCTGACCCGGAGGAGCAGAGCCACCAGGCAGCCTGTCCATGCCAGCAGTGTGAAGGTGTCATTTGTACCAAGGTCAGCAGCACTAGTGCAAAGGAACAGCGAGGAGTAGCGAGGGAGAGAGGCACTGGGGGTGGTCTAGCAAGGGAAAGAATTAGAGTTAAAAAAAAGGAAGGGGAAAAAATAAAACACCACCACTTCCTCTGATCAGAGCAGATTGTGCAAGTCAGGAGAGGGGCAGAGAGAAATGAGGAAGCAAAGCAGAAGTCACCTCTTTCAGGCACCTAATCTGCTTTTCATGGTGGTAGGCAAAGGGCTCTCACACGCAGGAGCTCAGGACCTGAAGTGCTGCAGGGATCCTTGCTCACACTGCCAGCATCTGCACACCCAGCAGGGCAGCTCGCTGTGCTGCTGCTGTCTCCCCAAGGTGCATGCATGACCATCAATAGTGGTTTCCCTCTAAAATACCTTTTGTTTTGTTTCCTTTGCACTGATGCTTCTCCATCTTCTTTTCTACCAGTGGCTCACTGACTGCCCTCAGACCCACAAGTAGGGATGTTGCAGCAGATGAAGGAATGCACAACTGGAAATCCCAATTCCCCTCCCCAGGCTTGTTGCTTTGGGTGATTCATGGAATCATTCAGGTTGGAAAAGACCTCTCAGATCCCCAGCCCCTGCCCACCCCCCCATGCCCACACCCCTCAGTGCCACATCCCCACAGCTCTGGGACACCCCCAGAGATGATGACCCCCCACTCCCAGGGCAGCTGTGCCACTGTCTGACTGCTCCTTGGAGAAGGAATTGTTCCTAACACCCACCCTGACCCTCCTCCAGCACAGCCTGAGGCCATCACCTCTCATCCTTTTGCTGTTACCTGGGAGCAGAGGCCAGCCCCCACCTCAGCACAACCTCCTGTCAGGAGCTGCACGGAGCAATGAGGTCTCCCCTGAGCCTCCTCTTTTCCAGACTGAGCCATCCCAGCCCCCTCAGCCACTCCTCACACATCCCTCCAGCCCTCTTCCTGTGCCTCCATCTGTGAAATGGGACTGGTGGCGCCTACCTACAGCTGAGCACCACTCCATACGTGGGCCATGCCATGCACAAAGACCCCCCCCCAGCACCCCTCTAAGCATGGGTTACCCTGCAGCCTGCTCACTGTGCTGGGCACGAGCCCAGGGCGGGGGGCTGATTTGGGTGTCCTCAGCACTGGGCTCCAAAGCCCCAGGCCTCCCCAGGAAGGCTAACCGCTGGGTTTTCAATTAGGCTGTGTTTTAGGGATATGAAATTGCAATATTCCTTTTCTACACCTTCCCTGCACTTACAGAGCAACCCATTATTAAGCTATTAATCACCTCTTTCAATTAATTGTTCTAAAATGACCCAGGCTTTAGTAGTTGTGTTGCAATTGAAAAGCTCACTTAGTTTTGGAAAGGTAAAGTTGCAGACGGTGGTAATTTGAGACAGCCGAGCTATTAGCCACTGTTTAGAATCTCAATTACTCTTAAGAAGGATAATTACAAATAAAGCAAACTTGTGATCCCACATCAGTAAGAACAGTTCTTTCCCCCTTTACGGAATATACAAGCAGTTTTTCATCCACCAGATTTAATTTCCACATGAAAAATTGACCTTAACAGTATGAAGTATGGCTACAAGTAAAAACTGTGTTTTCATTGAGGAGAATAAATGCATTTCCTGAACGCCGGCTGTTAAAGCTAATTGATTTATTGGCTCTCTATATAGTGTACTATTGTCTTTGCACTCATGGGACAAGGAAGCTCTTGAGGACAGAACTAAATTCTGCCACTGCGGCGTGACAGCTGAAGAGGGCTTTTTTTTTAATACAACGTGCAAGTTTCCAGAGCTAACAGAAATCTTTCTAGGGCTGGATGTACCCATGGGCTTAATGGATGTGGTCTTCCAACACAGCACCGGGAAGCAGCAGCAGCACTGGCAGCGCATCGCTTCCTTTTAACCAGAGGGCTTCCATTGTAAACTATTTATGTTCAAGCAAATGCAAAGCTCGTGTCAAAAGAAGGGAAATAGGAAACTCTCTTCATCGTTTATTTGGATTTTTTACTTTACAGACAGCGCTCAAATATTCAGTAGGAAGTCGTATTTCTCCCTGCTGATGAAAACAGCTTTAAAATTCATGGAATAGCCAAATATTTGTTATTATCTCTTGCTTTTAGGTTTTATGTAAATGAGTGCCCATAAGATGAAAGCAAGTGCTTGGTAGCAGGTGGGAGCCAACTCACATAATCATACCAATAAAAAAGCCCTGAGGAAAAACAAAATAAAATGAAAAATCAATACAAGATGTTGTTCTCCAGATATGCCATTACAACGCAGTATTCCAGAGCCACACCACTGTGCTCGTCAGAGGGCGGTCAGGGTAAGCCAGGGGACAAATTCTCCCCTCTTGTGTGTGTTGAAAAGAGAGCTTCCATTTCCACCTAGACAGGAGTGATTTCCACCCCTAGACCTTGCGGGCCACCTCTTGCTCATGGTCTGCAGCCTGTGCAGTGACATCTCTGTAGCAGTGAGCACACGAATGGTCAATGCTGATCCCTGGAGGCGTTCAAGGTCAGACTGGTTGGGACCTTGGGCAGCCTGATTTGGTGCCTGATCTGGAACTTGGCAACAGCAGGGGTTGGAACTGGACAGTCTTTAAGGTCCCTTCCAACCCAATCATTCTGTGGTTCTACAGTCTCTAAGGTCCCTTTCAGCACAACCACTGTATGGTTCTCTGAATGTGGAATCTGCAATGGGCTGTGCAGTGCTGGAGGCAGAGCTCATGGAGTGCCCTCCCACCCATCCCCACGGCGCGCTGCCTGATCCACACCACGTCCCCCAGACGCAATGACAAATTACCCTTGGGTGCTGCAGGGAGATGCAAGTGAATTAGCAAATGAATAATTGAACTCAAAGAAATAGGAGATGCTGGGGGAAGCTGGAACGATGAGAGGCTGGCAGCCATATCCTGAGTTAGCCTGGCAAGGCTGTGCTCAGTGTCAGCCCCAGCTGCTCTGCACAAGTAAAGTCACCCCATGCATGGTCACCTGCGCTGCTTTGCCAACACAAAACACATTTTCAATCAGCAAATCACCACGTCCCTCTCCTCTCTTCAAGCCTCCTGCCCTCGCAGGACAGCAAACTGGTCACTGTCTGAAGGGTGGTGATATCTCCATGAGCCTTTGCTATAGCAACACAGCACATCCGCACAGACAGCTTCCTCTAGGAACCATCAGTGCTTCACCTCCTCATTCCTTAAAGCATCAACATCTCATCAAAATCAAGTTCTAAGATCCCGACTCTTATCACAGTGAGTACTCATAATCCTTTTTCCAGAGTGGGTGTTTCCAAATCACGTTAAATCTTTCATCTTCCTTCCGATTAATTTCAAGGTCTGTACTGAATCGAACGGGCTATTTTTTAAACCCCTCTGTTGCAGCTTTTAGCCAGTCCTGCTGCTCCGGAGCACCCGGCCACATTCCGGCAGCACTCTGTGTTCAGTCGCATCGGGAGCTCCGAGTTTTAGGAGAATACGATCGTAACAACTCCTGTATTGTATTAACACAGTCAGCAATCCAAATTATGAGGATTGCTGAAGTCTGATCATTCTGTCCCGTGGATTATCAGCAGCCACGTGACCTTGAACACAGTTGAGTCGACTCACCAATTTCTACAGTTTAACAAAACAGCAAATCTAGCATAGCTTTACCAACCCTGTCTGAGCTGGGAAAGCACGGCGCTCTAAATACAGATAAGGGTCCACATCAGACCCACTCCATAGCACCAGAAAAGTTTATCCTAAGATGGGCAATCACCTGGGAGTGCTACTGAGCTGCCAAAATGGCACGTCCCAAACTTGCCTTGAATAGACACACGACGGGGAACAGCACTGACGCTCATTTAATTCTTCCCTAAAAGGATCGGAAACCGAGGAGAAGGTACGGAGGAAGAGCAGTTAACCTCTGGTGACCAAAGGTGCACTTGATCCGTTATTTTGTATTCTATACTCTTCAAAGAGCAATATAAACAGAATTATTTATGCCCGGCAAAATGTTGCTTAATTACTTATGCACCACTGTTTGCTTGTATTTTAAGCTCTCTCTACCACCCACAGGCAGACGTTAAACAGCTGCTAAAAGCTAGCTTTAGTCTTGCCTGTTTGAAATTAGCATACTTGAGCTTTGAAAAAACTTTGTTGCCAATTTACATATGCATAGAGACTGATATTTAGACTCACCATATGATACGTCCCTCAAGAGCTTTTCTTATTGCCTCCATCCTCAGGTCTCAACCTAGAGACTGTAAATCTAGCAGGTGATTAATTCTATACCCTTGAGAAACTAGCAATTAGCACTTGCAACCAGTAAAAAATTGTCATTTCAAAACCCTGTTTACTATGCCCATGTATTTTCTATGAACTCACAGTTAACTCTAAATAGATGGGTATGGCAATAGATTTGCAGCCTATTCCGTCTCTTTATGGAAAAATATAATATAGCTCCCAGCTAATCAACCTATTAAACACACCGAGAGGGATTAAATAATTGGCATTCCTTTTTTCGTATATAAAATGGGAAGATGTAGCAAGCATGGAAATACTCTACATGATGTTTTATGTTAGCAGACCTTAATCAGCTCATTTCAACACGATGACTTTGTAGGGTTTACCTGTTTTGTGTCAATTCTTATCTCTGATAGCTGAAATTACCGTACTTCCAGATGTTCTTATGCATTATTGAGGTCTTCCGCAGTAGATGCTGGAAAAGGTAAGATAAGGTTTTATTTCTTTGTAGTAGTCGCGACGCTGAGATCAAAGGCAGCAAAGTGCAGTGCTTAGTATTGAAAACTACGATGAACTTCACATTTATTTTCAAGTAGAAAATCTATCACAAAACTGCTCATCAGTCCTTAACTGTTTCAAGTGTAATCCACTGCATCGCTGCAGAGGGATGTGAGGATCTGGGGGTGCTTTTTCTGAGAAAGGAGGTTTTAACGCTCCCTGAACGTGCGCCCATGGGCAGCGTGCATAACGAACCACGGCACTCAGCAAGGAGTCCTTCCCCAACGGCCCCACTGAAAATCTGCCTTGCAGGGAAAGGCGTGGATGCGCGGCCCTGGGGGAGCGGGGTCCCTCGTATAGAATAATCCCACTCGAGCGTCTCCTCTGAGCTGCACAAACCTTTACTGAATGGCACTCTGCTGGTGGGGGGAAACGCTGCTGCTCCTCCCCAACCTGAGAGGGGCTTTGGGGAATTTTGGAGATACATCGAGGCAAACTTTGGTGTAAAATGACCGAAGCCACGTTTCCTTTGTAGGAAGCAAGGAATTAGTGGTGAATGTAAAAATGGTCACTGAAGGGAAGATGACTTCTTGCCCCCCCCCCCCTCCCCACCCGCAGTACGTGGGGGGCTGCTGCAGAACCGGCTGGACCTTCTTCCCACTAATTACATCATCAGATGATCCTACTGTTAAAATCAGTCGCAGAGTACCTGTACACAACTACATCCCTGCCTCTAATTACTATTTTAGTCTCTTTTTCCTTCTGACATGTTGGTGATAGATCATTATTTTTTCAGCAATTTGTTCGCATTTATATGCAATATAATTGGATCTGATTAATTATTATGATTAATGACTGCAGAATTTCCTTGCGAAGCTATTAATACTGGTAGTATCAAATGAAAGACATGGACAAATTAAAGCCAATGGAGTCCTGTTGCTTGTACTTACAATGCCGGGGCTGAAGTAACCCTTTGCTGCTCTCAGCTCCGCAATGAATGGGAGGGTTTAATGGGTATTTCCCTGCAGACCTGTGTGTATTCAGGGGGGATGAAAACATAACTACGCGGTCAGAGAGAGATTTAATTTTTAGGTGAACTAATGCACTCTAAATTATATATTTTTGGATGTATTTTAAATGAGCTCAGCAGCATTATTTTAGAGCTGCATCGATTTAAAGTCAGGGAACTCCGGCCAAAAGAAAAGGCTGGGAAATATTTCCAAACAACACCAGATACCTTTATCCTTTCTTCAGGCCGGGGGTGCAAGAAAACTTGACAATAAAAACCGTTAATTTCCATTAAATGTCAAATTACAAAATTTCCGAAGGATGTATTTTTGTGGTGTGTGTTGTATTTTAAATTACACTCTGGCTTAGAAATGGGATATTACATGTAAAAAAGCAAACAACGACTGAGTAGCTTAGGGGATCGACTTTCCTGCTGCCTCTGGGACCTGACTTTAAATCTGTCTTTGAGCAAACTGAGGAAAAATCATTTCGGTCTAATGGCAGCAGCATATAAAAAATCAGATAGCGGGAGTTCCACGCAGGTGGCAAAAAGCTTTAGAGAAAAGGGGGGTGCAGAATCAGATGAGCGATGGCGATTTTGCCTGGATTACCGTAAAGCTCAAAACTCAAAGACTTTGAATGTGATTTTAATCTGTAATAAGCGACAGCGGTCCTCATCAAACCCAGGTAGCAATGAGGGCACTGATATTTTGGGTGCAAAGCCACTGAGAAACCGTGAAAGGGTCTCTGTCAGCCCAACATCAGAGATGCATAACGACACCTGCCGACAGCAGGAATCAAACAGACACCAAGCTGGGGCTTCCAAAGCGCCTTAGCGTTGTGATTTGGAGGACACCGCATAGATGGCCGACCCGAAGTTCTAGGAATTTCCCTGTTCCTAAAAAGTGGCCAGAAGGCGACAGCCATTTCAGAACGAGAACCATTCAGAACTCATCCCAGTAACGACAAGAAACTCCAAATTATTGCAATGTAAGCTGAAATCCATGTTGTACAATTATCCCTCAGAAATTATGCGCTTTCTGATGTGACAGCATCCTGGTTGTGCCATTTTGCAGCTTATACTTATGGGCTGCTTCTACTGTATTTCCATGGCTATGCCATAAATCATAGAATCACCAAGGTTGGAAAAGATCTACAAGATCATCCAGTCCAACCATCCACCCATCACCAACAGTTCTCACTAAACCATGGCCTCAACACAACATCTAAACATTCCTTGAACACCTCCAGGGTCAGTGACTCCACCACCTCCCTGGGCAGGGGAATAGGAAGAGCAGTGAACACACTGTCAGAATCACATTTCTCATGCAATATCTACGGCAGTTCATACACCAACTGCATGTCACTGCAGATAAGAAGCAGGAATTAAAAAAAAGAGAGCTTTCCTTACATGTTAAGCTGGGCCCTTTTGTCCTGAAAGAAAGGCAGAAGATAATATAGGACAACCACATGCAATAGCTCAGAAGAAAAAGTTAAAAAACTTAGTAATGGAGAGTTCAGTGGTGTCGTTAAATGAAACACCACTGGAATTCCACAAGGTAAATCATGGCCGTGGATGCACGCAGCAGGGCAAAACAATTAGGGACTCACACTCAGAAACTGTGTGAGCGCCTCACCCACCCAAATCCCCACTGCCATTGTTACTCAGTGTTTGCACAAAGGGTGTCTGGGAAAGCATTTACACAGGGATGGACAGGAGGAAAGGGATGGAGGAGGAGAACGTGCAACACAGCCGTGGGATGCTGAAAAGCAAGAAGGCACGAGGCAACCAACTGGAAGCATCCAGCGTGGGCAAAGAGGAACAACTGATCCATGTAAACCTGGAGCAGAAGGGAACAATGTGAGACAGCCAGCAAAATGAAAGGATGGGCAGCTCCTGAGCTGCGGGCTGCCCAGTGAGCGCTGCACAGCCTCTGTGCCATGAGCCCAGTCCTCCCCAGGAACAGGTAAGCAAAAAGCTCACAGCAGCTGAGAAACATGCAGTGCTTGTCATGTGCCAACCGAAATCAGCACTCCCTGATTG
Source organism: Gallus gallus (assembly GCF_016699485.2). Lineage (NCBI taxonomy): Eukaryota > Metazoa > Chordata > Aves > Galliformes > Phasianidae > Gallus > Gallus gallus. The sequence goes on from NC_052538.1 coordinate 35,552,329, forward strand.
TCCAGCCTTCATGTATTTTGCAGAACTAAGAGTACAGTCTTCAGGAAAAAAAAGATGCTAAACCTTTTATAATCCGCGACTGCTAATCAAAAGACTGCTTACACCAGAAGCAGAACCACTTGCTTACATTTAAGATCTATTTTCATGCATCTTTATCCGACTTTGTCCTCGGGAAAGTTACAGTCAATAATGCACTAGTGCCCAATTAAAAGTACATAGGAAGCTCCATTTCATCAGTTGCCGTCGTATCTTCAGACTCCCCTCTGCACCCAGGTAGGCAGCATTAGCCCATCTTGTATGCAGAAGAGATTATCTGAAGAAGCACACATCTCTAATCTGAAGATGAAAAACAATGTCCTGAGAGCCTTTAAAATGGTTTCATAGAAAATGAGGGCGAGATTATTTTGTTCTCCTGTTTTCATTTTTCTTGGGAGGGCTTTAATCATTTTTTTAATAAAGACAGTTGAGATAACTGAAATATCAGTTCAGAAGCCACTGAGGAAACAACATTTAGACCACAGTAATAGAACAGGCAAATGTGAGCGTCATAATCTTCTAGCATCTTTTGCACTGTATTAACAAAACACAGTGTCATCAATCTCCCAGTGTTGTTTTTCACCTGACTACCACCTTTTGCCTTGCACACCCCAAGGAGCGTAATTACAGTCACATAACATATGTACGGGAGTTTGAAAAGGAGAGAATAAAAATGATTTTCACACTTTGGTAAAGAGGCTTTGGGAAACAGGCAGAGCCCTGTGCTTCCCTCCTTGCAACTTCCTCAAAGTTTTCAGCGTTTTTTGTTTAACGTGAAATTCAGTACAACGCTGGAGTTCAATGGCTTGAAGAGTCTACACATAACAGATGTGTGCTGAATGCGAGCCTACGTCTTTCTGCACAACTCTAGAACGAATAAATAGCAACTTCAGACAGAAGACTTACTATTTACATGCACTTCCTTGCTAAAAATGTCCTTAAAGTATGCCTGGAGGAAAGGCATATATATGTGTGTGTGCATATATATATTTATATGCCCACATTACGTATTTATATATGTATATATGTATTTTTTTATATATAAGAATATATAAGTTTATATATAAATCCACTGTTGGAAACACCCACCAAGCAAAATTTTAAGAGGTGAAACATCGATTTACACCCTTACTTTTTTTTCCAGCTGCGGAAGATAAGAGGTTGAGTGCACAGCAAGAAGTAGAAATTCAACAACAACAACAACAACAAATATTCCACAATGCTGAAGAAATCTGAACCCTAACAGCCATTTTTTCCCAACACCCAGCACAAAGAATCCCCGGACCTTAAGCTTATCCTAATTTAAGATAAGGGAAGCCCACAGAACATCATTAATTATTATCTCCTGAAAAGCAGCGCCGCATTCACGTGCCACAGAGGCAGATTAGAGTTTGGTAAGAGCCTCCATTTATTTCCTCCTTCCTATTTAAGTATGGATAACATATTACACTTACGGAAGGGAAAAAACAAGCAGGACATTTTAACACAGCCACATCTCCCAGCCTCCGCTGAGCAGGTTCTGATTGCGACTCAACAGCTCGTTAGAAACTCAGGCCATAAGCTGATTTTATTGGTGCTCTCAAGGCGGCCCTAAAGCGCAGCAGAAAGGTGTAAGCTGTGAAATGCACAGAACGTTCACATTGCAGCCACCAAACAGGAAAAGAGGGAAGGAAGGCAGAGCCCCAGTGCTGTGGGGTGCGAGCAGGACTCACGGAGCTGGACCTGCAGTAGTTCCTTTGGTGCGTTGCTCACTATGGACAGTGAGAGCGGGTGCCCACGTGCCAGCACAGCCCAACAGCAGCCAAGATGGGAGGCGAGATTTGATGTAGAGGGGCACTCAGAATCAATTTACAGCAGTGAGTGAAGCTCCTAATGCACATGGTTCAGATCGAGGAAGGCGCTGCCTGCCCTTCCCCAGCTCTTTCCCCACCTAAAGCTCTTGGAGCTGCTTTCCAATGAGTGGGAAGAGAGCGTGTGTTTCTCAGTGTGTATTACAGTGACTGAAAGAGCAGCAATGTATCTAAAACTAATGTGTTCCAGATAATTTAAAGAGCTTTAGTCACACTACTGTCCTTGTGTTTTCTTCTACTACGAGGCCCGTGCAAGAAATCAGTGAATTTTATCTATGCAATATGCAAGAGTTTTCTGAAGACACACTCCACTTCAGGCTGTGTGTGGAGAGGTATTGCCAGTTTGGAACAGCTGGGTGACTGAGGGTATTTCTACATCTCTAAGACATGTCCTCATGGCTTTACCTTGGGTAAAGCAGTGAGACCTAAAAATCAAGCACTTGATGAGTTCCCATCATCAGGTGTTTAATTTATCTATGGTGGCATCTGAAAATCTTACAAATGAAGCGTCCATGGTTTATAAATTGGTCATATCCAGTAGGTACTATGTCTGATCTGTAACCTGTTCTCAGTTACACAAAGAAAACACTTACTGAAATTCAAGTACATGCTTAAGGCCAGTTAATGGCTATTTTTCCCTCATTAAGACAACAAACATCTCTGACAAGGAAGGTAGCTCATAGCTCTTCTCTCCCACTCATAAAACCAAAAGAAAACAGAAATAACTTTATCCTCTCTCTACTTCTTGTAATAATATGGAAGCGACAGGAAGCTGACTATCAAAGTAGAAAAAGGAAGGCAGTTTTATCAATGTATACTCTGTTAGCAAGACCATTAATGGGACAATCTATTATAGGACAACTCTTCTAAAGTTCAGCTTTCACAAACAGTGTTAGAAATTCTTACAGCTTCCTAAAAAGTGCTACAGGACTGAGTGGAGCCTGCAGAACCCGCAGCACACAGAGAGGCTCAAGAAGTTCCACCTATTTAATTTACTGGAAAGATATTCCATGATCCTTGAGGCCCCTTCCAACTCAAGTCATTCTATGATTCTATGACTTGAGCATCACCTACATTATTTGTGTGGGCAACAAATTTCTGATGCCAAAGCCTTCCCACATTTCCCACATAAAGACCCAGAAGATCCAGCAGCAGACAGACGCCTTAGGGTGCGTTTTGACTAGATGTGCCTGTACCTCTCCCAGTAGGGCAACAGGAGGGCTTTCCTAGTGGCACAGCAGTCCCCAGCACACGAGTGTATGTGTGTGCATGTGTGTATGGGGGCAAGCAGCGGAATTCACACCTCTTGCTAAAAATCCAGCTGAATTTGCATCCCTCAACCTCAAATTAATCAAAAACAGTGAAAATATACATGTCTATATATAGCACGTCTATAGATTTTTTTTTATGGTATTACAAAACCAGATGATACATAAAATCAGATAGCTAAGGACAGTAACACAAGATGGTAAAAGGCTTCACAGCATTTATCCCCATGGCTGAGATGAACTGTGCCACTCTCGGGGGTTTCGCGTGCGTATGGGGCCAGGAGTGCAGTGGGGCACGGGATCCTGCAGTGAGCACTGCCTCCCATCCCACCCCACTGCCTCGGCTCTGTGCAGCCACCACGGGCTGCTCTACAAAGAAACAAATTGAAAGCAGCTCTGAGGGTTACCGAGTGAAGTTCAAGCACATTGCTTTCAAATTTCCTCGTAAATAAAAATACGTGGGGAAGAGAAGAGCTCGCAGTACCTCGGTGCATCCCTCGAGTATGGTTCATAGCCCCCAACGTACCGCTCTGGTTTTATAAATTAGAAATCTTGTCATCTTATCGCAGAGACCAGGAAAATCATGGCAAACTTTATCTGCTAAGTGAACCCTAATAACCTCAACTTTAACTTCAAGAAAATTACACAAGGAAGCATTTCCCAGCCTTGCAAGTTGGCGGGAGACAGAATTCTTTCTTTTCTCCCATCTCCCCGGGAGTTATTAACCCTCCTGCAGAGCCCCAGAGACCCCCAGCAGCCGGCACTGCCCACGGGCTCCGAGCAGCAGCCTGCCTTGGCAGCGTATCTGCTGCAAGAGCTTATGGCTCACAGGCTGACTAAAGCTCACAACAGGTGATGGAAAGAATTTAAAGAAAATCACAGTTTTCACAATCAAAAATGTTACGCTGCTAGGGTGGTTTCTCATGGAAAACGGTATTTTTTCCAATCACATAGATGGGGCTGTTTAATTGCAGTGCTGTGCTCAATGCCCTGGTCTGTCTGAAAGCAGTACTGACTCACTGCAGCCACAGCAACCAGGTGCAATGCTGGTGCTCTCCATGCAGACAGCTCAGAGGTGAGCTGGGCATTTGCTAGTGCTCAACAGTTCCAGCCTTCCTGGCTTTTAAATGTGAGCCTTGGAGTGTTACACAAATACTATGCAAGTATGGAAAATTGCGACTATGTTCTGGAGCTCAGCTTTGCAGAAAAAACTTGAAGCAACCTATAGTAGCTTGGAAAGGTAAAATTAAACAATAAAATGTGTCACTGAAACAAAACTGCATTAAGATTTTTCTGTTGTTGGTTAGCAAACTTGGGGGTGCTATCCCATAATGTTTTTTAACAACTGACTTGGCAATACAGCAGCTCTGTGCCTGTACAAACCAACACTGGTCAACAACACAGGGGGAATGGTGAGGAAATGATCATAGAATGGCCTGGGTTGAAAAGGCCCACAATGCTCATTGAGTTCCAACCCCCTGCTATGTGCAGGGTCGCCAACCAGCAGCCCAGGCTGCCCAGAGCCACATCCAGCCTGGCCTTGAATGCCTGCAGGGATGGGGCATCCACAGCCTCCTTTAACACAAGAACACTGATTATGCCATTGACCTTCATCTTTCTGGCCAAAAAAAACATTGCTATTTTTGATGACCAGAGTCCAAATATCTTTAACATACACAAAGAAATTTGCCTGAACACTCAGTCGGTCCAACAATCCTCTGAGACTGCAAGGAGAGGTTCCTTTTCCCCCAGACATTCTCAGATCTCAGGGACACAGCATTCTGAATCTGTTTCCTTCCAGTAGTTTTATTAAATCTGTTCTCTCCTTTGCTTTCAGACTTCCCAATCTTTTTAATTATCATTAATAATCTTGAGCTTTGACTTCAAGCACAAGGAGCACGGGTTACAGTTCTGACAGGAGCACCGGAATACTTTCCATCAATCCTAGCACCATACCTTCCTTTTTAGGTTCAGAACAGACTTTTTCTCATTGCAGGCAAAATTAGAATTTCACCCACAGGTTCTTCTGGTCCATTACTATCTCACTGGGTGACCTCAAGTCACACATCGTGTCTGTATGCACATGAGAGAGGTAGTGAAGGTGTGAACAGGGTATTAAGCAAGTTGTCAAAAATGCCACCATACTCAATCAAGCTTTCAAAGGCAAATGGGAAACCCTGCCATAAGTGAGTCGGGTGCACCTCAAGGGCTAACTGGGACCTCCGAGAGCACTCATGGGGTGCCTTAGGAAACCTCCCCTCACAACACTTACTGAAGATGCAAATTCAAATCTGCCTAGTAAAATACTTCATGTTTAACGCAGTGAAGTTGTGGGGAAGAACACAAGATTGTTGAGCTTTCTACCCCAGGCTGACATACCATCACACTGGTATCCCGTGTAAGGAACACTCACTTGCACAGCTTGAGCCAACCCTGCTCCCACAGCAAGGTATGTGCAGCCTGGCTGCTGGGCACAGCTCTGCCTTGGAGAGCTGCATGGGAGAGCACATCGTGGGCCACCAGACTCCACTGAGGGCCACGGGCAATGGGAGTGCACAGCATGGGACCACCACATCACTGTAGGCATAATGGGAATGAGTAAATGCATCCCACGGAGGTCAGCTTTGAGGAAAGAAAACCAAGTTAAGGAGTAAGTTCATGCGGGCAGACCAGACTATTAGCAAGGAACATATAATAAAGGACTTTGTTTAAACAAGCTGAGTTTCTAAATTTGCAGAGATATCACTAAAGCAATACATTGGTCACATCAGGAACCTCGTATTTCGTGACAAGCAGGAAAGGAAGAAGAGTGTCCTGCAGTTTATTTTCTACAGCAATTTTCACTGCCTTGCAGCCCCTGCTCTCAGCACCCCGTCATCCTGCATCATCACAACCCCTCGTGCCACCAGAAGCAGCGCACAGCACTGCAGCCCATGCCCACATGTGACACTGCAACACGCACTGTCCCCAGCAGCACCTGGCCATGGGGTCCTGGCACAGAGCCCTCGAGCAGCACACAAAGCTGCTGCCCTGAGCATGGATGGAAAGCATTGTTATTAAAGGAGGGAGCAGACCAGGATGCAATTACGCCCTGTTAATCCTCTTAAAACTGAGGTATTCCTTCACCGCGGTAATTATTTGCACAGGGTGGAAATAACAACCATATAGAACAAATTAAAACTTTACCTTCAGATGCTACCTCGATTGTCATGCAGATTTTCATCTGGCCAGAAAAAGACCCTTAATTCCAGCCCCTCTCCTAACAACCCGAGTGAGAACGTGACGTCATGGCCCAACTAATCCCAAGTTTGCCTGACGTGTTTTGCTGCGCGGTTCCCTCCGTGTGGCCTGGCGCTCAAAGCAGACGCAGTCGGAAACCTCTCTGATTAAAAGAGTGAGCAATACATCAAGTGCTGCAGGGCCTTCCGCGGGCTACACCTGGGCTGGGAGGAAAGACACATCAAATGACCGGCGCCGGGCACAAACTGCTTGTTGAGGCTGTTTTTTAAATACAACCATCACACGTTTAAATGTCATGCTGGGATTTAGTTAACTAAGGTGGCAGGTTCTTAAAACGCAGAATTTATTATGTTGAAATTCTCCAAACGCGAGACTGAAAAAGGGAAAAAATACGTCGACTTTTATTTATTTCCTATATAAATATAGGCAATTTAGTCCTTCCCCCAAATACGGGCAGATTAGATGAGTTAGACAGTAGTCAATTCATTTTGCATAGGAATGGCTCATTAAAAAAAAAAAGAGCCCCACATTTGTATGAGGCTCCGATTGGACAGCGTGCAAAATGAATTTACGGTGTCACTCAGAGATGCAGCAGGACTAATGAGGGAGGGATACGGCACGGGTAAATCTGCGCTGCATTCATTCCCTCCGCTGGTACAGCTCACCAAATGGAGGTGTCCCTCATTATGTATGTGTCTCAGGAGCTTTCTTTAATATTTTAATAAATAACAACATCAGCCCAACAAGAAATTAATGAATAGTATCATTAATAATGAGCCGGAGTCTTGTAGTGATGGGACAGATATTAAATTGAACCACAGTGGTGCTATCTCTGGAGACTTGGGAATTTTCCAGCGGCAAACAAGGCCACCGAATGAGGCAGCCACCGCGCCGTGCCAACAGCTTTTACAACAGGTTGGGAGTAATAAAAGAGGATTTTCTGCACGATAAAGTTAAGCCTTAGAAAATCTGCTGGTGGAGATCGGTGTGAAAAGTACTGCCAAACGTGATCCTTAATTAAACTTTAATTAAGATAAAGCTCTTTCCTTTAAAAGGGGGGGGGGGGGGGGGAGGAGGGGGGGAGCGGCAGCAAAAAGAGTGTCGGCTATTTCCCTACCAGTTTGGGATCTGAAATAATTGTGCATTAAATGACAGAAAACTGCATTCAAATGCAGTAAATGCTCAGAACCCGGGGAATTCGGAACCGTGGATGCAGCGCCGCGCTGAGCCCCTCGCATCCATGGGACCCGGCACCCCAGTGGGTTCTCTTAAGGCTCACGAATTATTCCTTTCACTGTAATATCACATAGGTACAGATAGATACAGTACGTGCAGTATATATACCATATAGAAAATAGCATGCACAGTCTCTGTGTATGGGAAACATTCTCACAAAACAAAATATATTTCCACCCTGAAGCCCAGGACAAAACCTCTCCGATGGGAGCGGCGCGCATGCACCATAGCAAAAGGGATGGGGATTATTACTAAGAGCCATCAAAATGAATTCATAGCCAGTTTCCCAACAAAGTAAATCTCAAATGCTTCCCAGAACTGAATTTCACAGGAGCGATGGCATGCTTCGCCCCAAAATGTTTCTGGCCAGGCTGTCAGCCGCACCAGGATGGCAAAGCAGCCAATTCGCCTTGCAGGGGCTGTTCTGTTCTCATAAAGCCTCTCTAACCCAGCACACAACCAACTCCGGTCCCTGCGTGTGGTTCATACACAGACCATATGGAACGGGGACCGCGCATCTTTGGGAGCTTAATTAGCTACTTCTTGAGCATCTAACGCTGCTTCTGTGCCTGAGCACTTGATTTCTCTTTGAAATATGTAAGACGGCCTCACCAAAAGCAACTGCTCACCACGTCTCAAAGCCATATTTAACCCCATCTCCTGCTGCTATCTCACTATTTTGAGACTGGAGCTCCTCTCTGGTCTTTCTTCAAAGTTCAGAGCATCTATTATACTTCTGATTAAACGATGCTCTGTCATACAGCGGCTGTATTAATATTTTTAGAGAGAGGCTGATAACTGGGGAAGAACGCAACAAAGAGCCCATTTCCCACCCTGGGGCTTTAGCCCCCAGTGAGCCACTCCTCCCCACCCCACAGGCAGTGCCATGTTGACTGGGTTGGGGTTCCGGAAAGGAGCAGCAGCCCTGCACTGTGGCAGCTCCCAGTCACCACTATCTCTGATCTGAAGTGCTGCCTCCCACCAAAGTGCCACGGGGGGGTCCCCAGAGCCCAGGGACACCTCCCCAGCACCTCACCCCCTCCAGAGGCAGCACAGGGTGTGCACCGCTGCCCAATCCCACCCAATCATCCATCACACGAATTGGAGCCACTGCAGAACCAGCTATTTTTTTATTTACTGCGTGAAAGAGACCCTAAGAGTAACTGTACGTTTTGATGTGCTCACGCCATAAATTACCCGAGGTCCGTATTTTATCGGGATGCTATTACGCTGGCAGATAATAGTTCATTTTTAGGCTGTTATAGCAGAGATCATAAGGTTCCACCCTCAGCAGCTATGTCTTGTAACTGCCTCTCACCGTCTGGAAGCGCAGGCAATTTTTCCATAATAAAAACTGGATTAGCATGTATCAAGAAGAGGTCCCACCAGCTGTCACTTTGAAATCAGGCTCCTCCATCCGATGCTCGCGCTGATAACGGATAAACCCATAAATGACAAGCAGTTTTCCTGTATTTATCTAATAAGTGGCTAATACAGGCCAGCATCTTCTCTAATAAAACAATATAAGAGGAGGAAGAAGCGGGCTTATTTCTATTGGAATTAAATACGATCTGAGCAATATTCGCACGTGAAATTACAACATGGAAATTTATACTTTGATTTTTCACCTGTTGCTGCTTTCTCACGTTTCATTTTAATGCACTATTCCCACAAGTAGTTAAGAAGGATTTTTTAATAGGATCAGATTTAAAGTTTTCCAAAATCCGGCTAATTTTCAGTTCTTTATCACCGGTCTCTGTGGATGGGTGGATGGATGTTAAACAGAAAACATGTTGTCTATGAAAGAATGGGTTCCACAAGTGTATTTCAAAAAGCAGTATCATGCTGGATGAACCAGAAACAGGAGAAATAGCCTCAAAGACAAGCAAAAGAAAATCTTATCTCTTCTGCATGATATTAATGAAGCTATTTGCTCACCTTCTCATCGTTCATAATGATGCAACTCCAAAATCACAGCTAAAAACATACCAAGAATTAGTCTTACAGTGGGAAAGAACATCATTCTGCTAGAGGTGATGCAAAAATCGGGGTTAACTCGGCTATGTTAATACAGCAGAAAAAAAAAGATCATCAACAAAAGACTGACGACTGGCTAGTAATGAAAAGACAAAAGAGCCGTCCTGATGAAAAACTGCATTTTCACCTGGCTTTGAAAACAAATTTTACACTTTTGCTGTCTAATTCCAGAAGAAAGTGCAGATGAAAAACAAAGGTGCTCCCATTCCACCTGCACCCCACGAGCAGAGCCCAGCTTGCAGTCAGCCCTGTCCCAGTGCTGGAAGCGCAGAACCACAGCTCTCCTCTCCCTGCCCCTCTCCCAGCACCCGTTTTCTGGACCCTGTTTCTAACTGTATCTGCTCTTCCTCCCAAGCCTCTGCTTTAGATGCCTGCATGGCACTGATAAAGCAGCACCACATGGAAATAATTTTCTTCTCACAAGGAGAGGATTCTGTCTGAGATTTTTCTTTCCAACACGTACACAAAGTTTTTCAGTGCACCGCAGCCTGATTTTACAGAAGAACGGCGTGTACTCCTTGCAGCATCCATGACTACAAAACCACCATTCCAATGAAGAGCCCTCCAGTGTCTGTGAAGGGTGCAGAGGGGAGGATGCTGCTCCAGGGAGGACAGAAGGGAGAGACTTCACGGGAAATATCAGCATTGCCATTGGGCCAGAGGCTCCCAAAGCAGAGCAAGCCCTTAGCTCAAAACATTGCTTCCTACATGGACTAACATATCAGCACCACACAAACACAGTCACCTCCTGTGCTTTGCTGTATTTATAGTCATAGGATCTCCAAGGTTGGAAAAGTCCAACCACCCTCCCCCCCCCCCATGCCCACGTCCCCCAGTGCCACATCCCCACAGCTCTGGGACACCCCCAGGAATGGTGACCCCCACTCTCTGGGCAGCTGTGCCACTGCCTGACTGCTCTTTGGAGAAGAAATGGTTCCTAAATCCCAGCTGGAACATCTCCTGGTACAAATTGAAGCTACCACCTCTCATCCTATTGCTCTCATCCTAGCCTACCCTTCTGTCCCTGATTTTCACTGTCAATTGGTTTATATTTTGATGCCCAATACTTGATTACTATTATTATTACTTTACTTTGCGTCACCACATATATTAAGAAACGAGACAAAATGAGGCTTGTTCAGTGGGCCCCCCCACCCAGCCCTGGTGAAGCGGGGAGGAGACTCGGGAAGCAGCGGCTTTGCCCATTGCAGAGGAAAATGGCACGCGTTGCTTCTTCTCTGGCTGCACAGCAAACGGAGGCGTGAAGGAAACTCGTCACTGGCTCCGAACCAAGCGCCCGCAGAGAGCTAAAGGCAGCTTTCACCAGCAAGGGGGGAAGAGGAGAAAACAGCACTTGTTGGTCACAGGAGAGGGGGAGCCAAAGGCCAGAGGGCAAATTCCACTTGCAACATGCAACATATTTTTGTGGGCTGAGTCCATTCCCTGACCATCAGAAGGGCTTCAGCGGCAGAGAGCGGCACCAGAGTCAGCAAGCTCCTGTAGGTGTGGGAGCAGAGAGCTGGAAATGCACGGAGCAATTAGCTGATGAGTAATGAGAATGCACCGCGCTGCCTTGCTTCGTGTTGGTTCTGGTTGTGCCGTCCTGCGCTGGGAAAGAGACTTCTCATTTTTCCCTTTGTTTGGCTGGGCATGTGGGAAGGGAAGCAGGCTGGCATGGAGGGCAGGCTCACAAACGGGTTTGTTTATTGCATTTTTGTGGTATTGTTTTGCTTATTGTTTAGAAGAAATATTTAAAAAAAAATCATAGAGACAGAAAAGGGGAATTGTTAGCGAGAAACCACAGGCACCAAAGTTCTTGGTGCTTCCAAGGCGTCTGGCATGCAAAGGCTGCAAAATCCCTCACAAACTGATAAGCACTACCTGTTTTATTGTGCTGATGCACACAAAGATTAAGAGACTTTCCAAGTGTTTGGCAGGGGCAAAACTAGCAGTATGCCGCAGACTTCAAGTGCTTCTCTGCACGTATTTGATAACATTTACTTCCTAAACAAATTAAATCTGATATTAAAAAAAAAAAACCCACACACACAACTTTTCATGCCCTCAATTTAACTTTTTCTTACACTTCAAGGAAAATAACACGCAGTCTGTCCTCAACAGCACGGCGAGATGTGAAATAAACTCACCCAGAGGGTGGTGACGCACTGAACAGGTTGCCCAAGGAGGCTGTGGATGCCCCATCCCTGCAGGCATTCAAGGCCAGGCTGGATGTGGCTCTGGGCAGCCTGGGCTGCTGGTTGGCGACCCTGCACATAGCAGGGGGTTGGAACTCAATGAGCATTGTGGTCCTTTTCAACTCAGACCATTCTTTGATTCTATGATTCCCCTACAATCAATTTTAGCTGAGCAGATTTGTCCACACGCCACGCTCTCATGGCAAAGTGCATCGGGGGATAGGTGGTTTGCATTAAGGGGCAATAATGCAAAGAGGTGTCTATGGGTGTGCACAGGGCTACAGCCTGAAACCTCTGCAGCAGCAAAACTGCACTGCTCCCCACTCAACTGCACCGCCACCCTCAGGCTCATGCCTCCCCACGCTGGGCAGCCCTCCTCCAGACTACCAGACAGTGTTTGACAAAGTTCCACATCAGAGATTAAGGTCTTTGTACAGAGATTGAGGTCTACAGAAAGAAAGGGAGCGGAATAGACAGAAATGTAACATAAAATGGATTGACATTGGCTAAAGGGCAGAGCGGGGAGGGAGACAGCCATAAACACAGATTTTCTTTAGGGGAGAAGCAGCCAGAAAGACGTTATTCAGCATGAAGAGTCCCGCGGTGTGTCATTTAAGCAGAAGACAACACAGAAAGTAAATACAAACTGATAGCAACCGGTGAAACCTACAATCACTAAATCACTGTAAGACCAATGGTGGGCCAGTTGGAGCCCCTGTTCTACCAATTAACTAAGTGGAAAATATTCATCAACAGCATTTGTCACATAAAAAAAAAAAAACCACTGCAGCTGCCCGTAGGAGATTGGTTGTTAGACCAGGCTGGGTGCTGCACAAAGCAAGAGGTAGAACATACCTGGTGATGCAGAAGGTGTCCTTATCTGTGCAGTGCCCATCACCCAATGTCTGGGGGTATGGTGGTCAACTCCATGGTAACTGGGACTCCATCATGAGTGTAGACCAAGAAGCACCTGGTAGACGTTAGAAAATAGAAAAATAAACACTATAAACTTTGTGAGCAGAATGCAGAACAAGTTTACCCCAGTGTGAAAATAAGCACTACGCAGCAACCTATACAGCACGGCAGTAACACTCAACTGCACGCTCACCTGGACACGCTTCACTCATGTTAGTTTGCATTGTTTGCTGGGGCATCGTGCCAAGATATATCGAGGCTGTAATTAAACACACCATTACAGATAGATTTAGCCCTACCCAGCGTTTTTAATCTGATCACAGCTTTTAAACGTTCTTACAAGAACACGATCCATGCAGTGGATTACGTGCAAGCAATTGTTTTGTTTTTCCTTCTTCTCCTGAGAGCTCCTTCTGCAAAACACACCGCACTAAAAGCACGTGCTTTATTTTACAATCTAAAATAATTCTGGTGTCAAATATGCACTTTTAAATGTGTGCTATCCCTTAGAAGTACCACAGATTGTAATAATAGGATCACATCTCCCACCGGTGCACAAACAGCGGGCAAGATTTCATTCCCAAAACAGAGGAGCTTCCTACCTTCATGAATACTTCCATTATGCCCATATCAACAGCAAGCCATGTTGTAGCCTCTAGCTTTTAGAAAACAATACCCTTGAAAGATTATTTATATTGTTCTAGCAATTAATGCAACGCCTTTGGAAGAGGATCTGTGATTTTATGCAAGTGAAGTGAGTACAAATCGTAAGCTTTTATTTATATCCCACACAGACATCATTAGAGCACACACATACATGTGTATCCACGTAAATGAGTGCGTATATGTATAAATACATGCGTGTTGAGAGCTGATCTATCATCTCTGCTAACTTTTTTAATTTAATCTTTTATTTTAAACGATTAGATATATAAATAACTAGATAATACAAATATTTTGCTAACACGCGGACACGAGCTCTATTATACACAAATATAAGATCTATGAATGATGAAGGAGGAATATTTCCAAATTTGGCAAACGTTGCACAAGGCTTGGAAAGAAAAGAAAAAGGGTTATTGCCTTTAGAAGTTTTATAAATAAAAGCCCTTTACTTATATCAGATGTGAGCAAACACCCACTCAGTGCGAGCGTTGAGAAGGATGCTACGGGTGGGTAAAAATAAGGAGGGAAAAAAAGAGGCAGTGAAAAATATCTCCTCCTTTCACAAATCCCAGCAGTAATTGCACGAGAGCTGCGCCTATAGCAGCCAGGAAGCACGAATCCTTTGTCGTCAGAGCCATGGCTCTTCAGACCCGGACACCCCACTAATTCTGCCTTAACAGATCATATTAAAGCTTGGCAAGCCCACCAGGCTTTTAACGTTATCAGGTCAAGCACGCACCCACTTCTGCCTGTGAAACCTACAATAAAAATAATACTTTGCACTTCTGTGGAGCCTTTCATCTGCAGATCTTAAGGTGCTTTGCAGATACTGCATAATTAAGCCTTGAACCATTCCACGAGTTGGGTGATGGAAATGTTTAACGGAAACACATGCAGCAGTGCTACCAGCTTAGAACAGAAGCCAAGAGTTATTTCCTTGTCAGCGGAAAGCAGGGGAGCTTTGGACAGATCAACATTGTTGCCCAGACCAGAAGCACGGTGCCCTTGTTTCAGAATGCCTGGAGAGATGGAGCTGGTCTCAGGCCATGCTCACCTCCATGGTTCCTGCTGCATCCCCGTGCACATGGGCTAGAGGAGGCTGAGCCAAGCACCATTATCAAAACTAACTCAGAAAACAAACCAAAACCCAGTTATCTTGGAGGGTACCCAGACACAAACACAGCTACACAATGGCAGGGGTCAAGAGGAGCAGCAGCAGGTCAGAAAAATAAACGTCCCCAGGGCATAAGGGGTTACACAGCCTGCAACCCAAAGGTTTTCAGTCTTCAGCCTTACCCAGTGAGGTTGTGGATGTTCCCTCCCTGGAAGCACTACAAGGCCAGGCTGGATGGGGCTGTGAGCGACCTGGTCTAGAGGGAGGTGTCCCTGCCTATAGCAGGGGGTTGGAATGAGATGATCGTAAAGGTCCCTTCTGACCCAAACCATTCTGTGATTCAGGAACAGGGACTCCCTTTGCTTCAGCACAGGCTCTCTCAGGGAGTGTTTCCCCTCTGCCTGTGACACCAGAGCTCAGGTTCTGAGAAGGTGTGGGGTGGAAGCATCCCTGGGGCGAGCACACGCTGACAGCCTGCACAGAGCTCCAGGTGCCCACTGTTTGGCCAGCACAGAGCATCCTTGCACAGCACTCCTGCTTTCTTTTAAAAAACACACACATAATAAACAGAAATTCTTACCCAACAGGACAACTTCTAAAGCATTTGTTTTTGTAGAATGGTTTTTCAGCGACTCTGCATACAAGCTGAGCGATGCGCACACAAAGCAATAGCAGGAATTGCATAGACTTCCCTTATGTTCACAGCTGGATTTGGATGGCCATAAGTTACTGCAACTTCACTGTAATCAAGAAAGCTTGGAGAACCTTGAGACTTCATGGTCTTTATTTATGCTCAGTCGGTATTTCCCAAATACCACTATTTCCAATTAGGAACCACATGTGAGCAGACAAGCTGGGCTTCCCAAACACAGAGGAGCGCAGAAGGAATCCTCAGGGTGGGCGCTGAGCAGACCTCACCCCTGCTCCAGCATCTGGCTGGAAGTGACTGAGAGACCCTCTGGGCCCTCACGTTCATTTAAAGCAACCCTTTGATTTTTAGTCTAACTGACAGCGCATTTGATAGCAGCACTGCTCCATCCTTGCTTCCTCGGGAGTCTCAAAATTTAAACAAAAAGTACGACTGCTCACTTCATGAATCTTTTAAGGAGGTCTTTGCATACATCAGCAGCCCACGCTGGCATCAACAACAGCACGTGGCAGCCGCTGCTGTCTTAATACAGTAATGCTCTCCCAAGCATTTGCTTAACCTTTTGCTGATGTTTAAGGGTACATGACTTACTTATGTTACACCTTACAGGGAAGGGAGAGTAGAGCTGAGCATTTTTGAACAGTTCCATGATTGTCACCTGCAGAAGGAAGGACGACCAGGAAAAGCACTGCTGGTGAATGGAGCAGGAGATCTGCTAGCAAAGGACTTGGAAACAACCGTGGCAATCAATACCTTCTTTGCCCCAGCCACCAAATCTGGTGGACTTTCATATGGTTTTAGGATTAGCCTAACCAGATGGCTGCAGTCAGCCTGACCTCACGCTGCAGCAAAAGAAAAACCTTCACATTGCAATGCCAAGTTGGAGCCAGGTGCAGAATTTGGTCCATGCCCACCTGAAAGCCAGCATTACCACCGTTCATGCTACATATCTCATGGAAGAGAGCAGCCCAACCTCATGGAAGGGATCTGCAAATACATTCAGCTCAGAGCACGTCTATTTTCAACAATGAAGTTGTAACACAGAGAACTAGATCCGAAATAGGATGTTTGCCTAATAAGAGGCATTTTTCTCCGGTAAAACCCTCTGTTAGAGCCACTTTGCTTTGTTAACTTTCATAGCATGTATCCTCACTATAGCCTTCAACACCTGAAAAATTAGTGGAAGAATTTGACTGATTATAGAGGTTGTTTTCCTTGTTCCACTGCTTGTTCTAAAAGGGATACTCAGCAGAACTTGCATTTTTTTTTTTCATTTTGTGCTGTCTGCATGAGTAATTACCTCCCTGATTTCTGAGATGCAATTGAGTAGCTTCCACATTAGAAAAATCCAAAGATTGATAGAGCCATCTCTCCTAAAGGATTAGTTTGCCGCTGTAATTCCACTGAGTAGGTCATTCAAATAGCAAAATGCTACAAAGTTTAATTTCTCCTGTTTGTAAAAGCCAGGTATTGATACCTATTTAAAGGAATGTGAAAAGGGCTGCTTAGCCTTTGGAGGGGAAAAGCGTTTTCCCATTCCTGCAGCGGCCGCAGAAGGGCAGGGGGAGGAGGAAGGTGCTGGCACTGCAGAACGCAGCGCGGGGCTGGAGATGTGCCGGGAGGGTGGGAAAGGACAGCACAAAGGTTTGGAGGAGCAGCACAGCCTCCTCCAGACGTGTGTGCAGGTTTCTCCCCTGGTTTAAAGGGCAAGTGAGTTGTCTTGCTACCCTGGCGATGTCAAGGGGATGGAGTGCAAAGCAGCGGCACACCCGGAGCCTTACAAGTGGAGCAGAGCACTGGCGGATGGGCTCAGAGAGCACTTTGGAAGGTTTCACATGCAGGGAATCGGGCCCGGCTCCATTCAGGACTGACAACCTGTGTAAGGCCACAGACCAGCCAGCGTTAGCCAACCTGGTGTAGCAATAGGACATGCACCCAAAGCATTTAATGTGGATCAGGAACACAGCAGCACCGGCCTGTTCCCATACTTTCCAGATTATTTGATAGATAACATTTATATACTGGGTAATTTAATCGATGGGACAACAATTCCAGGAATGGTTTGGAAAGCTTTCCGTGGTAGAATAAAAAGCCATAAAAAAAAAAACATTTTCCAAATATTCAGATAATGATGGAAGACCTAACAGGGAATTAAGGCAGAACTCATCACAAGCACAACCACACATGGGGCAGACTGGAGCTGTGATTCTGACGAATATTTGTGCCAACATCACTTTTTCTACTAACGTATTGCTGACTTCCCCCGTGACTCTAACAAATAAAAGCAAAAAATTAAAATACATATATCAAAGATTTTGTTTTTAATTTAGACAATCACAAACATGTTAATCCCTTACATTCACTGGAACAGGTTGCCCAAGGAGGCTGTGGATGCCCCATCCCTGCAGGCATTCAAGGCCAGGCTGGATGTGGCTCTGGGCAGCCTGGGCTGCTGGTTGGCGAGCCTGCACATAGCAGGGGGTTGGAACTGATGAGCACTGTGGGCCTTTTCAACCCAGGCCATTCTGTGAATCAATGGTTCTATGGAGATGTAGCTTATGATGGTCCCAGGGAAAAGATTAATGAAATAATTTTTTTTCTACTTTTCAAGTAAATAAACATTTTATTTTGGATAAACTGCTACAGCATCCAAGCAGTCCTTGGGATCATCAGAAGCCTGTTTCTCTGTCATGATCCATACCCGTCTGGTGTAAACTGAGCTCTGCTGATGGCAGGCGAGGCTCAATGATTTGTGCCAGCTGAGGATCCAGCAGTTATTTGAAAAGGCAAGAACGGATCACAGGTCTGCTCTGAAGTCAGTTTAACTGAAATGCAAAAGATCTTTGCAGGTTAGGTGAACATTTAATTAATTGAAATCCAACCTCCCTAGACAAACCACAGATGCTCTGCTTATTTAGCACAGCATCTCCTAACCAGCTGCACTCATCTATTCCCTAATACTACCCTGTAGCTAAACATCTGGAGAAAGCTAGGAAAGTGAATAATAAATACCGCAGACATCCTACTGGGCAGACACCTCCAAGTGACTGTACAGCAAAGCGAGGTGTGGTTGGGTGTGTGGGTGAGAAGCCAGGACTGGGGCCTAAGGCGACCCTGCACACAGCAGGGGGTTTGAAACTGGATGAGCATCATGGTCCTTTTCGCCCAGGCCATTCTAAGATTCCAATGCAGCCTCAGAGAGAGGAACATCCCAGAACCAACACAGATAATGCACTGTCCCAGCACCGGTGATCAGTACAGTGGTTCACACTCTGTATTTCACCACCTGGAATCAGCCAATTAAAATACTAACATGGAGTTCTGTGAGCTCAGATGGAGACAGAACATCACAACTGCACAGTTGTGTCACACTGAGATTCCTAAAGTCATTGCCAGACACCTTTCTTTTGGGAAATACACCTCAACATGAGGACACCCCCAATTTCACACTGGGACCTGTGAAATGTCTGTTACATCCTGAGAATCACAAAATGGCCTGGGTTGAAAGGGCCCCGATGCTCATCTCATTCCAACCCCCTGCTATGTGCAGGGTCGCCAACCAGCAGCCCAGGCTGCCCAGAGCCACATCCAGCCTGGCCTTGAATGCCTGCAGGGATGGGGCATCCACAGCCTCCTTGGGCAACCTGTTCAGTGCGTCACCACCCTCTGGGGGAAAAACTTCCTCCTCATATCCAACCTAAACCTCCCCTGTATCAGTTTAGAACCATTCCCCCTTGTCCTATCACTATCCTATTTATAAAAAGGTGGAGAGCTCACATGCAAATGCACTCCTGGACAAAGCATGATGGCAATAACCCAGCGCACAGCATCTTATTCTGGGTACAACCTATGTGGAAGCCCAAGACATTGGTACCTCAGTCACCTGAGTAGGAAAGCCATGAGAAGAGCAGGAGCCAAACTGTGCATTTCACACGCCGTATTTACCTGGCATAGAATATCAGATTTCTTAATGCAGAGAACTATTACAGCTCTGTTTGATGCTAAGGGGTGGGCACACAGTGCTTCCTTGAGAAGGACTATGAGAATTTTACCTCTCTGCCCACTGCAGGACTGGGATCTGACTGACATGGCTTGCTCAGCGCCAGCTCAGCACTCACTGTACATTAGCTGTGGTTCCTCCTAGCCTGAATACAATTCACAATTCACACATTCTGCACGTCACTAGAAAACTTCCTAGTTTTATAAGAGGATAAATAGCCAAAAGACAGAGCACAATTGATTAAATAAGCTCCTCTTTGCAACGCTAACTCAGGAACTTGCTATCTCGGCATCTGCTACCATGACACCAACGGTACTTGAGAGATTGGCAAGTGGTCAGAAGGCATCATTATAAAAAGGAAAAGAGATGAAATCGGAAAACCTCTCTATCAATCTGCCAAGCTGTCAGGGATGCTTGTTCTGAAACAATTCCCCTTGTTTCCAATAAATTATGTCAGAACTGGATGAAAGGCATAGACAGGGAGTCTGGAGACAGCCACCTCCGTTCAAACCATCTGGGGTAAATCTAACATCACTTCCAGATGATGGCAGGACTGGCACCATGAATTTGGGATGGCTGATGTGCCTGCACAGAACCTGAGGGCAGTGGGCTGCCCAGCCCTGGGCGCAGTCCCCCCCCCCCCCCCCCCCCCCCACCCAGGGAACCCCTCAGCTCTCACCCAAAGGCTGGGCTCTGTATTTCAAACTGATAACCCCCTGACAAAAGGGTAGCATTTGTCAAAGCACAAGTTTAGCTTTAAGTTCAGCATCCAACCTATGTACCAATAAATACACTACAGCACAACCCCTGGTCTGTAACACAAACGCTGACAACTCCCATAACCCACACCATCCTCAGCAAAACCAATGGAAAGCAAACCGGTGGCTCTGGTTCTAGAGCACATACTGAAACAGCACAGCATCCATCCCGCCTGCAGGACCTCAGCCATCCTCCCTGCCCAGCTTCATCCTTCCAGCACACCACTGCTCCATGGGACACCCCGCGAACTGCCCCTGCCCCTCTCTGATCCATGCACCTTTCTGCCTCATGGGCTGAGGGCAGCTTTGGCCAGGAAGATTTTCTTATGCATCGGTGAGCGCCGAGCACAATGAGTGATAATGAATTAATATTATTTAATGAAATAGACATGAAGAAAGAATAAAAAACACACGGTGTGCCTTCATTTTCCATTCCTTGGCCTCTCCTGTTGTTTCTCATCTTCTTATGAGTTCCACACTTCCAAAACTCCACACATTACACTCATTTCCTAAATTCCAGAGTACAGCAGCATTTCCCTGCATGAGTGCCTTCCCTGCCTGCCCTTCAGACAGCACCTGACTGCTTCGTTCCTGATGCTCCTTATTAGATCCTTTTGTGGCATTCCAATTAGATTCCTTGTTTACCTTAAGAAAGAAAAAACTACCACTCAAATGCTGTTAAAATCACTAAGACATCTGTGCTGGTTTAATAATTGGTACATGGAGTTTTTCTGTATTTATGTTAGAAGCATTTAAGATGTTTAGACAGAGTTGTTCACAGACAGCACTGCAATAGAGTCCCCATGGCGTCAACTGGAGATAACAAAACACCCACAGCACACAGAGCCTGAGAATGCCCAATGTAAGTAAATACAAACCCTGTTTGGCATTATCTGGAATACATAAAAGAATATAATTGGGCAGATATCTGTTTCTGAATCTGCAACTCATTCTCTGTAACATGGGTTAAGCAGCGGTTGTTTAAAGGTGACAGGAAAGCATAATTGAAAATTGAGCTAATCAGAGATTCCTGTGCTGAATTACCTCCACAGCAAGCAATGAGCATGGGAGGAAAAGGGGGACAAAGCAGAGCGCTGCTTGCTTGCTCTCACACTGCAATGCTCCCTCCCCCTTCCTGGAGAGTCTCCCATAAGACATCAGAGAAATACCAGGAAAGCCTATCTTGTAAAATCATCAGCCAAAAGAGAGCTGGGAGATGATTAAAGGAAAATTAAAAACCACCATGTTTGTTTTACACAGCCACATTTCCAAATGTGAACTATCATCAACCTCAGTTTGTCATAGGATGATAACATCCCAACGGCTATGGCCAACTTTTACATGGTTTCAAATCTCCCTACACCAGCTTTGCTGTCATGTCACACTCTTTGCATCAGGGTGACAATGGGGACAACCCCAAGTTTACTCAGCACTGGTGAGGCCGCACCTCGAGTGCTGTGTCCAGTTTTGGGCCCCTCACTGTAAGAAAGACATTGAGGCCCTGGAGCGTGTCCAGAGGAGGGCAACAAAGCTGGTGAGGGGGCTGGAGCACAGGCCTGATGAGGAGTGGCTGAAGGAGCTGGGGTTGTTCAGTCTGGAGAAGAGGAGGCTCAGGGGAGACCTTATTGCTCTCTATAACTACCTGAAGGGAGGTTGTGGTGAGCTGGGGGTCAGCCTCTTCTCTCGGGTGACAGTGATAGGACTAGAGGGAATGGCTTCATGCTGCGCCAGGGAAGGTTCAGGCTGGATGTTAGGAAATACTGCTTGTCTGAAAGGGTGGTCAGGCACTGGAATGGGCTGCCCAGAGAGGTGATGGAGTCACCGAGCCTGGTGGTGTTCAAAGAGCGTTTGGATGTTGTGTGGAGGGACATGGTTTAGCAAGAACCATTGGCAATGGGTGAATGGTTGGACTGGATGATCCTGTGGGTCTTTTCCAACCTTAGCGATTCTATGATTCTAAGTGGTTCAGGTAAGGCTTAGCACTGCTGCACACTGCCTAATTCACTACATCTCAGTGTGCATGCATCTCCAAGGCCCCGCCTGCTCACGTTCTCCTTTACTTCATGCCCATACGCTGCTTTTCCAAGCATTCCCCAAAAGCCCTGGCTGGAGACCAGCCATATTGACTTGTTGCGTGGTACACAGGGCAGTGCATCCAGACACTGAGCAGCTGGACACAGCTGAATTTGGGGTTGAAGAGAAGGCAGCCAGCAGGTGAGATTCCATCAGAGAGGCGGAAATAGAAATGATAGTCAGATGGGTTAGTTGACTGCACAGAGTGACCTGGAGCTAATGCTGGTGCCCACTCACCCAATGGCCCCATTGCTTCCTGCCTCCTCGCTCGGGTGCAGAGGAGAGCAGAAGCCGCAGGTTGCTGTTTACCAGGCACCATAGCAACTTCCAAGACCATTAGCTGCAATCACAGCCTGCTCCACTACCTGACTGAAGGGCTGGATGTGTGATATTTAGTCTGACCTATAAAAATATCTCTGGAGCAACCTGCGTGCATAAGTGTCACATCAAATGTTTGTCATACAAGGGATGTGACACCAGGCACCTGATGGAGCATCACTGCAAGGGAAGGGAACCTGCCCCTGCAGGAGGCTTACAGCACTCAGCTCAGGTACAACAAAAATCAGCTGCTGACAGCAGGCACAGACTGTGACAAACAGATCCCCCTCTCCTCCTTACTTATGGGATCCTACACTCTCCATCACCAAGTCATTCCATTAAAGACACACTTTATTACAAGCACTGACCCAGAGCTCTCCTTAAATGCCACAAAAGATGGCAAAATGCTGCCTGACGGAAACAGTACAAGGACAGAGCTCGGGACGTGGGGAAGGGTGATGAGTCCAGGTGTGCCCTGGGCTGGCTGCAGCACAGCTGTGGGCAGTGATGGGCAGCTCAGCCAATGGTCACTCCTGTCCAACAGACACAAAGAGCATAGAGGCATCCTCTGTCAGGGTTGAACTTCAAATACCTGAGCCAGCATTTAGCTGGCTAGAACAAGAGACCACTGTGCTGACATCTGTCAGCATAAAACTGGAGAATCATGTGGGACCCCTTGGGATCATCAAGTTCAACCCTGTGCTAAAGCAGGTTCCCTACAGCAGGTTGCAAAGAATGTGCTCCTAACAATTAACACCTCTGTCACCCCTGCAGCCACCTGCAGACCATCATCTGTCTGCTGTACATTATTTAAGCTCACTGTTACTCTTCTCAGACCGTGCTGCTTTGCAAGCAGGTTGGAGCCAGGCTGCAAAGGAGCCCTGTTGAAAGGTATGGTTGTGAGCGAGGGGCTCTGCTGGCAGCTCTCAGTGTGCTCACACGGATCCAGGCCTGCTATGGGTCTGCTGCAGAACCCCACGCAGCATAAGGCCACGGAGATGTTTGTTCTGCATGTCTGGATAGTGCACTACTGTAACACCTGCAAGGAGAGTTCACATAACTGGAAGAAGCTGTATACATTTACCAAATTGTAACTATCACATAATTTTAGCTGTAAAATCCCTGTGTCATTTACACACAGTCACCACGTAGATACAGCTCCAGGGTACAGCAAACCACTCTCCCCCAAACTCAAAAAGCCTTTCAGTTTCCTTCTTCTTAAGACACAGTAACAATCACAAGTTCCACTGCCTCATTAGTACTAGAGCACATCCTGAAGTACATCTCATCAGTTACAGAGGCTGCTGCAAAATCAAAACACAGTGGCTGCAATGCTGCACCCTCCTATGGCAACCCACCTATACAACTACTTCATCTTCTGAAAGCTGCTATCTGAAAGGAGATACTGGAGTCTGCTGGCACAAGGCTCAGAACAAGGCTGCGGATTACAGTGGCTGAAACAGTCATTGAGGAGTGTTGGTTCTCTCCAGTTCAAGATCTGAAGTCCTCCAGATGCTTTCAGGCATCATACCTGCAGAGCCTGCCAGCCTTCTGCAAAACCACCCATACAAAATGCAGTTTCTTTACTTACTACTTTCCCATAAAAGCACGTTTCTAGATGAAGCAAAATCATAATACATGTCTTAGCAAAATCCCATTTTGCTCCCACCAGACACCCTGTCTGCACCGGGCATTTCACCTCTGCAGCATTTGACCTTTCTTTTGTAGTATGTAGAATAGAAAATTAATATTCATTTTTCACTTTTTTCCTCTCAAAAATAGGGTATTTATTCTCACAACAACATTGCAGGGCATTTCATTCACGTGGCACTTTCCAAATTGGTGCTTTGGAAGCTGAAAACAAAATAAGTGCTACCCGCATATGAAATCCTTGGCACTCCATCTTAGAACAAGTTGGAGAATCTGTATCCATTAATTTGAGTCCCATTTAGGAATTATCAGACCTACAGAAAGAATGACCTAGAGCGATTCCTTTAAGAAATAGGGCTTTAATCACAGAATGGCCCAGGTTAGAAGGGACCTCAAGGATTGTGAAGCTCCAACCCCCGCCACAGGCAGGGCCGCCAACCTCCACATTTCATACCAGCCCAGGCTGCCCAGGGCCCATCCAACCTGGCCTTGAACACCTCCAGGGATGGACGGGGCATCCATAGCCTCTCTGGGCAGCTGTTCAGCACCTCACCACTCTCAGAGTAAAGAAAGCAAGGGTGCACTTGATTTTTGCCAACGTTTTTGAAGTCCAAGCAATACCTGAATATGATATTCTTGCATAAGAACAGTTTTATCAGAAAAAATGATAGCAATTTCTGGGAGTCGTTGTGGCCAACCAAAATCGAAATCATAGATTGCCATTTCTTCAAGGAAAAAAAAACAATGAAGATTCCTACTGTAGTAAATGCAGTACTAGTAGTACAGTAGTAGTACTGGAAAAGAGAGGGAAAATACATAACATTTTGTTTGTCAGAAGTCCATATTTCTTCAGATAACTTGCACCCTTTACAACTACATAATTCACTAGTCCCATAAACACTGCCATATAATCTTAAACACCTGTGGGAGAGACAGGAGCAGCTCATGGCCAAAGCAGCTCTGAATTCTTGTAGCTCATAAATGATTTCTAAAAGATGCACTAAAAATATTCAAAACACGGACTGACTTGAGACAAACAACTCAGTACTAATGTGGCACTTTCACCCAAATTAAATTTAGGCTAAATAAACCCTGAGCTTTAATCATGACAGTAATGTCTGAAACTTCCATCAGATTTAATGGCGGTTTGCTCTTTTTTCCATATCTCCCAACTCACGTATCAAATTCATTTTTTTTACTTTACAGGATCTGGGTAATCGTACCCTAAGAAAAGTACTGCAGAACACGTTTTCCTTCTGTCGTGTTCCTGTAAATGAAAAGACAGAAAAATATTCAACTTTAAAGGCCAGACGGCCCCATTTCCATTTGGGAAACATATCAGGTCCTGAAACCTTCTCCCTTGCTTGCCCCATAGCAATGTGAATAGATGCTTTGCGCAGAAGCATCGCAAGGCCATGTCCTGCTGCCCCTCCTACTCATCATGGAGTATTTAACATAGGTGTGCACGCCATAATCAAGGCCTGAGATGGGTAAGGAATCATTTGCCTGCTAGCTGCTTCCTGAGAGTGGAAACAGAATAACTCAAACCCACTCAGCAATTCAGACAGTGGGAGCACATACTGGCAAATTGGCAACATCTGAACAGCATTCTCTGCTGTCAAACACCCCATCAAAAAGAATAAGGACCAAAAATTTCTAACCAACTGAGAAATGGGCAGTAGGCACTTTTACAGTCTTCCCAGCAGGAATCAATTCTACATTACAATTCACTCAACAATATTACACAAACAGGCCAAACCTGCCTTTTGCATCACTTATTTCCAACCAGTCTCATATCTTGTAAGCGTAACCTCATTCCATGGAAGGACAGCTGCCTCTTACTGCAACACCACTTCAAAATGAAGAGTTGTAGCCATGCTGGGGACTCCTGGAAGAGCCACGGACAACGTGCATCTGCAGCCCACTTCTCCCACACCGTTATACCATTTGATCATTCACCTGGCACACAGAGGGCAAACAGCTCACAGCGCCCATGCTGTGCTGCATACCCACGAAACTACAGCTGGAGACAAACCTGACAGAGGTTTTCATGGTGCACCACTGCTTGAAAATGCCACACAGAAGTGTCAAAAGAAGCACAGTCATGGGGTGTCCATTGGGTGCCAAGGAGCCATGGATGTGTTACGATGCAGCACACGCTGATGGATTCGGTTCCCAAGCAGTTGGTCGCCTGGGTCAGGCTAAATAACACAGGAAGTATCAAATATCTTTCTCACAGGTATTCGCATATTAAAATGACAAACTGTAGGGATGACTGCTAGCCTGGAGACACCGCTGTTCCATTATTTAATGTCTATTTTTTCTTAAGTGCCTGAGATTTCTCTGTAAAAAAATAATGAACTTTACAAAATGTCACTTTTACTAACAGAAATTATGACTTGAAGATGAATATTAAATATATATATATATTTTAAGTTCACTTAAATAATGCTAAGGTTGTGACACAAACTGACAAAAGCTGGGAGATGCAGAGCCATAGCTGACACTGTCCCTAATTCGCACAGCGGCCGGGAAGGACAGGAGGGCAGGAGTGCATCTGCAGCCACAGTCTGAAGCCTGGAGACTTTGATTTGTCATTTCGTAACCATGTCTTAATACATTTCAAAGAAATTTTTAATCCTTCTGTTTAGCAGAAGAAAATATTTCCACAGAAATTGCCAATTACTTTTAATGCAGCTTCTACACCCCAGTCACAGGGTGCTCTTTTCCTCAGAGAAACTAGGAGTCAATAGCATTATCCATAGGCATGGATATTGGCCAGAGGCACTACCCAAGATCTTATCTACAAAAACCGATCTTTGTTACCACTCTTGGATTAAGCAAAACAAAAAACTATGGAGAAGTGGCACAAGGGCTCCCAGTGGGCAGCAAGTCCTGGGACCAGCACATGCTGAGCACAGCAATACGCTGGGGTGAATAACAAGTACATCCGACCACTCTCACATCATGTTTGTTACTTAATATATATCAACTATATTGTATATTTTATATGCAGCCCAAGATCATTCCTCTTCACTCAGTGCGGCCCAGCAAAATCAAAAGGTTGGACTCCCAAGTGCCACGTCTGCCTGCCTGCTGGCCAGAGGCGTGCAGTGGGGCAGGGTTATTTTTCCACCAAGGGAGAGAGAAAACTGGGATGTCATAAAGTGTTCACCCTGTACAGGAACTCATTATGCCAGTTCTACCATAGAAATTAGATAATAGTAATAATGTGAGCACGTATACAACCATGACATCACTACGCCTTTTGAATGTTATAAAGAAATAAACAGTAAAACCTCTCACAAATAGAATCATTGAATCATTAAGGTTGGAAAAGACCTGTAAGATCATCAAACCTGACCGCCAACCCATCATCACCAATACAACACAATTAAAGTACTACGTGCAAGCTGAGCCCTTGGAGCAGCAGGGCTGAAGAAGTTCAGCAAGACAGCAGCAAACCAGCAGTTCAACAGAAAGCAGTATTTTCCTAATTATCCACTGCCACCCACTCACCTCTTAAAAGTGAAAATAAACGATACATCTGATTCTTTATCAATTACATAGCCAAGATTCCCCAACCCGAAATCACTTGTTCTCTCTACAGTGTTTACTTATCAATTTTAATGGTTTTAATGGGATTCTACACAATAACTTTGTACAGATTTCAGGATAGGATTCACAGATGATCCACTATGCTTCTGCATAATGAAACAGCGAAATGGAACCAATGCATTTGTAGCATCATTAGTTTTCCCCTTGTCCTAGTTTTACTATTTTCCCCCCATTTAATAAATCCCCCAGAAACATTAAACCCTAACTGGACACTGATTACAGATCTGCTCCCTCGCCCCTCTGCTAAGTTCTCAGAGCAGCATTTAGGGATGGGGTGGTGCTTCATTCAGAGCCAGCTCTGCTAAGGAGAGGTGTTCCTGCTCAGCCTCACCCCTCCTGGGCTGCACTAAAAAGCTTCAAATACAGCCAGCCTTGCTGCACCCAAGCATTTGTTGCAGGTATTGCTGCAGGAACGATGTAGAATTAGAAGAAATGTTCATCACAGCCTGAAAAAAGCTGGAGCTGCAAATGGAACTTTCTCCCACACCACCACTTCAGAATCACTGCATCAGTCAAATAGTTCTCCCAAGACCTGTGGATGATAATGAATTCAGCATAATAATAATAACAATGGAATCACAGAATGGTTGGCTTGAAAGGGACCCCAAGGATCATGAAGCTCCAATCCCCCACTGCAGGCAGGTCCACCAACCTCCACAATTTCATACCAGCCCAGGCTGCCCAGGGCCCATCCAACCTGGCCTTGAACACCTCCAGGGATGGACGGGGCATCCACAGCCTCCCTGGGCAGCTGTTCAGCACCTCACCACTCTCATAGGAAAGAACTTCCCCCTGACATCCAACCTAAATCTTCCCTCCTTCAACTTCAAACCATTTCCTCTTGTCCTGCTGTTATCTACCCTTACAAAAAGTTGACTCCCCTCCTATTTATAGGCTCCATTTAGGTACTGGAAGGCTGCAGTGAGGTCACCCTGCAGCCTTCTCTTCTCCAGGCTGAACGCACAGCCATATATGACGATATTTGATCACTTCAGCCACTGCTAAAATCCAGGTATGTTTGCACTGATCTCCTGGAACCCCATTAAAGTATGAGATTTAATTGAAACTTTGCACCTGCAATCACAGGATAACAAAACTACAACATGTAAAACCTTTGTGCTTGTGTTTCTTATTGATTCTCAGTAACACACACTTTCACTGAGAACAAAAACATGAGTGGAAGGAGCTGCACAGCTCTGTTAGAAGAGAAGATCTTTACACCTGAAAGATTTTTGACAAGAAACTGCCAAGGCTCTGGAATGTTGAAATAGGACCTGCTAGAAGAAGAAATACTCCAAAAGAAAAGGCAAAATTAGGTTAAAGTGAACCGGGAACTCCAGCTGACATCGGGGCACTGTAGCAAGGTAAAGCCAAGGAGAGGTCAATGTCAGGCAGAATAAGGAGCAAGTGCTTGCCAACTCAACACCCAGAGAGAAAGACAGCCTATGGCTGGAGGATGCTCAGCCTCTCCTGGCGCAGTGACAGACCCACACGGTTGGTGATCACCTTTCAGGCCACTTCCTAATGCAACCATCTATCAGATGCCCTGCCACTCTTTCAAAATTAAGCAGAAAAAGAAAGATTCTCGTTTCCTTTTCCTTGCTTATTTTTTAACAGAGGCACTACAGAATTATGATGGTGTCCTTTTGGTAAACCAAAATGTCAGACACATATTATTCTTTTAAACATCTCCTGGCCTTTCTCTGAAAGGTTAAGGTGGTTTAAATAAATTTAGTCAAAGTAAATGACAGCTGAGGAAGAGTATTAGAAAACTATACTTATCAACAACCTCTTTTCCTTAAATTTAAACAAGTCATTCACCAAACTGCAGCTTAAGGAGATCACGGCAACGCGCGCTCTTCCCAGAAAGATGAAAACAACTGTAAATGGTGAAGAAATGTTGGGTGGGAGAAATTACACACGAGTTAACAAATGTTAATGCATGGTCCGCCCTCCCTGAAAGTCACAAAGCATGTTTTTTAAAGTAATTATGCAGCAGACTGATCTTCAGCATGGAACTGGCAATCGGAGGTGTCCTTTCAGTGCTCTTACATCACCTTAATGACAGGGGCTGAAATGGAACGGGCAGAGCCCTCAAATCACGTGGGAGGGAGTCAGGTGCACCACGTTAATGGTACACAACTGGTTTACAATCATTGTTATTAGCCATGGGAACACTGCTTAGAGCAGGGGGTTTGATGTGTGTTTATACGCCATGAGATGCAACTCTGAAAGCAGTTCTCGCACAACTGAATGTCTCAGACAGCGTAAGTGCAAAATATCCTCTAAAGTGGCACAAAAGAATCTGCCAGTAAATCAAAAGGCTCTGCAAGAAAGCCGTGCAGGAGGTTATTTATGAATCAGCAGTGAGAATTCTGATCTTGTGCTGCACTCCCAAATAAAGCAGTTCTCCAAATACACCACTTTCACATGCGCTGAGGCTTTCAGGCAGGGAAAGGAGGAACTGGGACCATTCCCCCCCAACGTACCCAAAAAGTGAGCGTGTCCCAGTCCCTAACAGCTCCTGGAGGGACGCTGATGGAGCCACCTCTTCCTGCTGCTGCTGGGCAAAGTTCTTTACAGGGGAAAAAAAAAAAAAAAAAAAAAATCAAACAGCAACATGGTCCCAAGGGAAATCAAGGCCAATTGCTGAGGGCAGCATCAGCGCTCCAGGAAACCTCCCAGAATAGGACAAGGTACAACAATTCTGATTTATTGTGCCAGCTATGCTCAGTTAACAGCCAGCACAGCGAACCATAGGACTGCTCTATTTACACACAGCGTCTCACTAGGTGCTGTGTGGTGCCCTAAATGCTATTCCCAAAGAAGCAGTGGGAACTGGAGGGAGGCTGTTCTCCCTGTCCTACTGAAAGGAATCACTCAGCTTGCAGGGAGCAGATCCAGTGGAAGGAAGAGGAAGCAGTACTACTTTTTCACCCGGAGGGTGGTGACGCACTGAACAGGTTGCCCAAGGAGGCTGTGGATGCCCCATCCCTGAAGGCATTCAAGGCCAGGTTGCATGTGGCTCTGGGCAGCCTGGGCTGCTGGTTGGCGACCCTGCACATAGCAGGGGGGTTGAAAGTAGATGAGCATGTTGCATTCTCCATCATGCATCATCTGACTTATCTCCCATGCAGATAAGGGGGAAAAGAGTCATTAATTTGGGCAAGGGCGAAGCAAAAGAGAGGAGCTGGTGGGGAGGCAGGGCAGGGGGAAGGCAAGGCTCCTAGGGCCTCCCCACCCCCAGAGCTCTCATACAAGGTCAGCTCACAACCCTGCATCTGCTGCCAAGACAAACCAGGCCTGAGATCACCAATACATAAACAAAGACCAAACACTTGATGAAGACATTATTATTTCATTTCCACACCATTATGAAGCCCTGCTTAAGCATTTCCTCCCAGATTTGTCAAAAAAAATGTTATCTGACTTGTTGCAATTAAGTCAAAGAACAGCTGCAATGGAAGTATTGCTCACAATAACATTGCAGACATTTTATTTTTGCTTTTTTTCTCTAAACCAAAGAAACCCACAGCATTATCAGTTCGCTGGCCCAGCACAAGGGCCCTACAAATTTCTCTCAAGTTTTCACAGAAATGCATTGATTAGAGCATAATTTTGGTTAATATTGCCCTCTTTCAGCCTGCTATGCTTGCTTACACTAACTGTGCACCTTCCCCTCGCAGCCGTTTTCATCTTTTGTTCGGCTCAGTAGGTTTCCTAACTGGTGGATTTTATTGAGTTAAATCAAGCTGTCACTTCATCTGCCTGAAGGATGACTCAAATACAACACATAATAATAAAAGAAAAGTAGGATAAAATAATCTTGTCAAGCCAGAAAAACTGATTGCTTGAAGTTGTAGCCTTCAATCAATACACTAATTCCACAATTTATACCTCTTTCAATTGGAGAGGAAAGAAACCCTGATATGGTATTTCTTGGCTCACTGACCAACTTTGACCTTCTATCTATGTGAATGCGGGATTAGCAAGTGCTTCTGCTTAGTGAAATCACCTATGAAAATAGGAAAGCAAATAGGTGACATTTGAGGTTCAAACTAACTTTATTAATTTCAGCAATGCAAGGGTTGCTTATTGCTCAAGCAGTGTGGTTTGGCCACCAGGGCTCGCGGTGCAGCTCATGGTTTGCGGATGCGGTTATTATGGAGCGGGTGAGGCAGAGGCTGGGATGGGGCACCCCAAAGCACCTCACCTCCCAGGAAAACATTGCCACCACCGTTGTGCATCACTTCACACTTCCATAGGTTAAAAAGCACGCGACGCAACACAGCTTTGCTACCTGCAGCCTGCAGACGAGAACCAGTGGAAGTGGACGAGGGCAGCTTGCTCTGGCAGCCTCAGAAAGCCATTTCTTAACATATAATGGACCATTTTGACATTCTGTTAATTTTTTTTTAAGGGTTCATCATTGCAAAAGCCTCTTTTATTTGTAAACTGTAATTAATCTGCATAGCTTTATAAAAGAACAATAAAACAGTTCATTTAAAAATTCTGGATGCTCTTCGGCTGTCAGATTTCTGCTTTGCTTTCATAATTCCTCCCCTGCAGGCACAAACCAGGAAATAAAAATTCTTTGTTTAGCAAACCCTTTATATCTCACCCTGCCACCTGCTTAACTCAAGTTGTGGCATGCTATCAAACAGGCCCTGGAATGTGGGTTGTCCTTCTGCCCTGTGCCTTAAAAAGAAGAAAAGCCTGTGTAGACTGCTGTATTAGCTGTGAGATTGGAAGAGTCGGTCCATACTGCCGAAAATAATTATTAAGATAGAGCAACAGCTCACAGCTTATCTTTGACTGGGAATGATTAGCTTTTAAGGAGTTTCCTGTTATCCCTCTTTCCTGGGATCTCCTTATGCTTATGTTCCATGATACATTCAGACCTGAGAAATAAAAGTTGAAGCCAGAAACACATCTTAGTTGAGGGCTGAAAGAAACACTGCATAGTTTACAAGGGGCTGCCAGGCAGGGGTTGGGTGCAGCAGCAGGGTGGGTGCTGGAAGACTTGCTCACTATTTGTTGATGCATGTGATGGCCTCACACTGCACCAGAGTAGGGTCAGGGTGGGCACGAGGAACAATTCCTTCTCCAAAGAGCAGTCAGGCAGTGGCACAGCTGCCCATGGAGTGGGGCGTCACCATCCCTGGGGGTGTCCCAGAGCCGTGGGGATGTGGCACTGAGGGATGTGGGCAGTGGGCATGGGGGGGGGGGGGTGGGGGGTACTGGGGATAGGGAATCCTACAGGACTTTTCCAACCTCAATGATTCCACGATTTGTTGCATGCAAGAACTTGACCCTCAAGATCTTGCCTCCTGTATGAACAGATAACCACACTCCAATGGCTCGTTCAGAACTTGAACAAGCTTAGCTAGAGGCTAGACTTTGCAGCAGCTCTGCTCAAGGCAGGTCACCAACAGCACTCAAGTTCATAATCACAGAATGGTTTGTGTTGGAAGGGACCTTAGAGATCATCCAGTTCCAACCCCCTGCCATGGGCAGGGCTGTCACTCAACAGATCAGGCTGCCCAGGGCCCAATTCAATCTGGGTTTGAACACCTCCAGGGATGGGGCACACAGCTTCTCACCCTCATGATCTGCCACTGCATACACTTATCTGGGAACTCAGTCCCCACTGTGCTTCTTACACTCTTGACCACCAGAACCTGACCTGTAACACTTCTGGACTCACAGCTAAAGCATTGTACAGGTGAATTAGCAGTTTTATTGTGAGAGGCCAAGTGGTCTGAGGATGTACAGGTTTCTCAGGCACTTTCTCAGGTGTTTTGGAGCAGGTCTTCCAGGAACACCCATGTCCCGAGAGCAGGGCCAAGCCAGGGCCTCTCCAAGCAGTGAGAAGCTGCAGACAGGCCTGCAAGAGAGCTGACCCATGGAGCTATATGAGGAACAACTGGAAGCATCAGGAGCAGCTGGAAACTCAACCCACTGGGTGAAAACAACCAGCAGTGAACATAGTCACCTTAACACGGCAATACTGCTGATTGTTCTCTGATTTATGCTGCCTCTAGCCACAAATGCAAGGAGCACAATTAAGCTTTCTACTTCCTTTTAGCAAGACACAACTTTGATTAACCTTTGCTTTATACTCAGAGTTTACTCAGAGTACAGCATGCTGCCTGAGACATTTCGACTTGTTTCCAAGAAGTAGATGGTATTTCCCCAGGCAGCAGCCCCAGCAACACAAAACATCTCTATGCAACATTAAGTAATTACTATTAAGTTCCCCCAGTGCAACTTCATTTCCTAACGGCATCGCCCCATCCCAGGTGATAGTTAGCATCAGGTCCCTCTATTGCTCCACACAAATACTGCAGCCAGACAGAGAGCAAACATGGTGCTGCTGTTCTGCCTTTGTCACTACCTCTGGCAAATTACATTATTTCTTTTAATGAGGTAACAGTGTTAATGATGCACTGTTAAAGAGAAATAAAGCATGCAAATATTAGGTGGTCATCTTACACTCTGAACATCCTGATTCACAGATGCTGAACTATTTAAATCTGGCACTGCTTTAATGCTGTTTCTTATGCGTGGTTTTTGTGGCAAAAAGAGAAAGCACAAGGGAAAAATAAATAAAAACATGAGGAAAAGGTTACTCTTGGTACCCCAAGAACTCCTCTTACTGAGGACATGCAATGCATAGAAAACAAATACAGATGTAAGTATTGTCTGGATAAGACGTTATTCTTTTTTTTCATGTCAGGAATTTGGATCTGCTTTACCATAAGTACCCGCAGGTAGAAGGGGCTACAACAAAACACTGCTTTTTTTCTCCTGGGTTTTTAAGGGAAGGGGAACGTAAGAAGACTTCTGCAGGTAAGGAGGCACAGTCCCTGAGCCCACTGATCACATTGTCCTTTGATTTCTGCAGCGATGAGGGACAAAGACATCTCACACTGATCCTTTGGAGCTCATGGAGATGAAGGTTAAGAGGCATTTGTAGCTGTTAGTTTGTTTGTGGCCAGGGAAGACGACGCTTAATGCCCTCAGTTCTCCAGGCTGAGGGATGTCACTGTGACTAACCTATTGACATTCAGCCCGATGCTCAAGAGCAAAGATTACAGGCAGGGTCAGCCACTGCCAGCCCAGTTTCACCCAAGTTTTGTTGCTGACACCGTTGCTCAGCTGATTGCTCCTGAACACTTTCTTATAAATATTTAGTCTTATTTTCCAGTCATTGATTAATTTTCTGCCAAACAAGCAAACACTCATTTTAAAATTACCAAGTATTTGAAGAAGTAGGAAAAGATCTATCCAAAATGAAAAGTATTATTCACAGAATAAGCAAATAAGGGTGGGATCTGAGGCCGAATAAACAACCCCTATGGCATATGCACCAAGCTAAGGTATTCAGCACCCCCGGCTGCAATGGACATGCAGCATTTGTGGTGGTCCAGACAGAAGAAATAGCTGAATATTCCAGCAGCAAAGGGCCCACAAGCTCGTTATTTGAATTCTCAGCTTCTGCTGACCAAAAATAAAAAGCAAACGTGATCGGTTGAACCATTTAAACCACAAGGTAATACTTAATAGCTGAATCACGGTTCTGCTGCAGTACAGCCCATTGCCCTGAGCACTCCTGAGACACGCTGTGGGTGTCAACTTCTAATCAACTTCCACCTTTGCAATACAGCCAATAAAAACCTCAGGCAGCTTTGTAGCACTCAGGAAACAAATGTGGTAAGCAACAGTAACCACACAAACCAGAAATGAGATGATGAGCGAGTAACAAAAGCCAAAGCACCAAAATAATACGATCCCTGAACCCATACTCATAGGATCACCGAGGTTGGAGAAGACCTTCAAGATCATCCAGTCCACCCATCCACCTTCCACCAATGGTTTCCCCACTAACCTATGTCCCTCAGTACAACATCCTAACGTTTCTTGAGCACTTCCAGGGTGGTAACTCCACCACCTCCCTGGGCCACCCATTCCAGTGCCCGACTGCTCCTTCAGAGAAGAAATTGATCCTAGCTTCCTACCTGAACTCAAATAATTTCATAAGTAAGCAGCACACAAAGTCTTAATCCAGGCTCTAAGCTAACTGCCACAGCACTGACTACAGCGTTTCCTCCTTTGGTGCTTCTAATTTAAAGGGAGAGAGTGTGACAGAGACAGAGAGTATATACGGCAGGGCAAATATTTGTTGTGTAAGATAAACACACAATTATCTAAAATGTAATCTTAATATGACTTATTAAAATAGATTACATTTTAATGTGCACTGCAATTTGCACATTATACGGCACACTCTATATGTGCAGCCTCTCCTCTGCGCCTACCCTGACAACCTGCACAACTGAAGATATATAGAGAGGCGAAGAAAATACCGCTATCTTTCTCTAAATGGATGTATTTGGTGTTGATAGTCAGATACAGTTTTCACCTTTATCCCAGCTTGTTTCTGACCCACTGAGTTAGTGTTAATCACCCCTGTAGGCACCAATAATTTCCCCATATGTGGAATTTGATAAGTTAGAGCACCCACTTCATTTCAAGAAGATTCCAGCTGGCTATCCAGTTATCGCTATGGACAGCTTCAAGCACTTCCATGCCGGTCCTTGTATTCTTAGCTTTATCAAGCGCTTTGCACTTTTTGTCTTTTATCTCTTAATTGAGACCTGACTGCAAGAAATGCCTATCTCTTAAAGTGTGGTGCATTAAGTATTAACTTTAACTGCTTCGGCTACTTGAGGTGCTGGAAACCTTAAGAAGCTGGGAAAAAGGTGAAAAATCTCCCCAAATCTCTATTTAGAGAAATTGTGTAAATGCTACAGGGCAATAAAAAAAAATCGCTTTCCTTCCTCCTCTGCTTCTCCTCTCTCAAACGAAGGAAAGAAAGAAAAAGGAAAAGCATGTGCTGGAAACAAAAGTAGACCTCCCATATATATTGTCTTAAATAGTAACGCAATAAAATGCAAGCGTTCTGGAAAAGGAATGGGAGACAGAATTAAGAAATTAACTGCTAAATAATTTCTTACCATTAAAGGTGATAAAGAATTCATTCTATCTCAATGTAACGACCCGTTCATTCCTTCCAGTTGTGAAGAACAGCCGCTGATCCCTCCTCATGGAGGAACCTGGCATGCATCTCATTGCCAGCACAGTCAGCCCTTAAAGAGAAGCTGTGGATGCCCCATCCCTGGAGGCATTCAAGGCCAGGCTGAATGTGGCTCTGGGCAGCCTGGGCTGCTGGTTGGCGACCCTGCACATAGCAGGGGGTTGGAAATGGATGAGCATTATGGTCCTTTTCAACCCAAGCCATTCTACAGTTCTAAGATTCCCATTTTTCCAACCACCCCTTGTCAGCTGGTTGGACCCAGGGAGTGCAAGGTATCTGACTGTCAAGGCACAGCAGTCAGCGTGCACCCATGGAGCAGTGGGGTCACTGTCCCCAAAGGTGTCCCAGAGCTGCACAGATGTGGCACTGATGGATGTGGTCAGTGGGCATGCTGGGTGGGTTGGTGGTTCTGTGATCCCATCTCCCTGCTGCATTACAGTTTCCATACACAGGTGCCTTGCACTCCAACAGAAGTCATAAAAGCAAAATATCTCAGTCTTTGTCACTGCGCATCCATACTGAGAAGCCCAAAACCTGACTTGAGCTCATGATTGTCACAACACTTCTTGGAATGCTGTGAACAACCCCCTGAAAACCAGACTGCAGCCCTCTGAGGCTGGACACCAAATGCAGAATGCTTTCAAACAGGGCAGCAAGAACGTCCTTCTGAGCCAATCTTACCCTCTGCAAAACGGGATGCATCAGTGCTGACTTGCAGCCTTTGGACAGATGCTGGTACAAAATGCACTACCAGGCAACCCACAGTCACCCACCATAATGATTCCTCGTGAATGATTGTTTTCTACTTTATAAAAAAAATGAAAGAAAAGCATTAACGACTTTTTCCCATTCAAGCCCAA
Source organism: Gallus gallus (assembly GCF_016699485.2). Taxonomy (NCBI): domain Eukaryota; kingdom Metazoa; phylum Chordata; class Aves; order Galliformes; family Phasianidae; genus Gallus; species Gallus gallus. The sequence continues at coordinate 35,589,912 of NC_052538.1, forward strand.
TTACTCAGGAGGACCAAGCAATATTTCTTCTGCCAATTAATTTGCAGCACATAACAGTAGCAGAACAGCAGGACTTGTCCCTCCCAGGAGCCCATTAACAGGAAGGAGCTCTGCATTCATGACTATAGGTGTCACTTGCAAGCCAGCAGCATGGCAAAACACAGTGTTCTTTTGCATTGGTATATGTATTGATTTTGCTTTTTCTGATTGTTAAAAAAAAACATCAACATTTCCAAGGCTGTTTGCCTCTGAAAAACACACAGAGAAATTCAGATCTTGCCCTGGACCAATTTCTTACCACCTCAGCAACTGTGCTGTATTCCATTACAGGCATGGGAACACCTGTTCACTCAGGGAAGACTTCGCCACCAGAGAAGACATGGGTAAGGCAAACAAGATCAGGACTGTATGCAGGACAGATCAGGAAAAGGAAATACTGATAATGCAAAATAATCTTCTTTTTAAGAGATAAAGTCACTAGCAAGTAGGTCACATCATAAAGAGCATGCGGTATGCTCACCTCCCCACTTAAGGATAATATGGAAATAAAAGTAGAGCAAGGGCCATAAAGATGAAGAAACTCAGAAGAAACGCTCCTCAAGCTAACCCAGAAGGAATGGGGAATGTTACCTACAGAGAGGCAGAAGGGCTTTACAGGGAGCACAGTGCTCCAGCAGGAAACAAAGATACAGGTGAGGGTGCTTGGGCTGGTTGGGTGTGCAGGCAGAACAAAGGCACCAAAGGGGCACAGGAAGAAAGGGAGCACCAAGGGTTTGGTTCTTACATGGCTGATGCCGGGTAAGCGAGATAAAGCATCTCAAGCAACAGAAAGAGATGCCAACATGTTGGTAGAGGAGTGAGGGCTGCCCTAGCAGAAGAAACGGCTGCTCCAAGCAGGGCTGTCCCAGCACCCAGCCCAACCCACAGCACATTCCTTCATGGCCACAGCCTTCTGCTGCCTAGCAAAGCCAGCAGGCCTGGCAGACACATCCCCAGGCACATCCACATGGCACTGCAGGCTGGAAGCAGGAGCTGAGCTCTGCCACATGAGGTGTTCAGAGGTGCTCCCAGCATACTGCACCAACCCCAGCCCAACACAGACTGCCCATGTATAAATACCGTGCACCAATATTCTGTTCTTTAAGCATGCTCATGAGGAGGGATTTTTCCCCCCATTTAAAATAGATCTGTAAAGCAAAAGGGAAAAAAAGCTGAACAGCCTGTAAGAGAACAGTACGAGCTTACAGGACCATAAAATTGTAGCTTTGTGTTACTTTTTGGAAGATGGTTAAACTTGGAACACGAGACTGGTGGGCTGCCACAGGCTCATACGGATCCCTTTGGGGACTCACTGCAGCACAGCATAGCAGAGGGCAACATTTAAAGCCCGGCTCATAGCTCAGACCGAAGGAAATGCAAAGTCTGGTGACAGGCAAAGTCCTCCCAGCACACGACTCAGGGAACAAAAGGGAGCATGAGCCAAATTGCAGCGATCCCCTCACAGCCGTGTAACTCTCCAAACTCAGTTTTCCTACACGATGCACTGCAGAGTGCAGGACATGATGAACTGTGCTAAGAAACGTCTCTGCATTTGGTACAGAAGCACACGCAGATGCAGCACTGTATTCCCCCAAACTCACGAGCCATTTGACTATGAAGATGCCTGCGTTACTGTCAGATTCAAGAGTTAAATATTCCAGGAGGAATTTGTTACTGCACAGCGATACATAATGCCTGAAAACCCCCTGCACCAATATTGCTCTCAAATTGGCAGCAAGTGAACAAGGGACATGAAGGATGCTTCAGCACAGTAACCTATCCTTCCTTCTCTCCTGGGAGCCACTTGGCCAGCTTTCATCCTCATAATTATAATAAATTTGACATTTCATAGATAATATTGATTTCTGTATTTTAGCATTTCACCATAGGTGACAGTCTAGCGTCAAGAATGAAATTTCTATTGATCTCCAGCGCATTAATCTCTCATGTGTATGTGATCATTTTTATAAGACCTTTTACTGCACATAAATCAATATTTCATATTTCCAGCTATGCCAGAGGAGATGTCATATTTGTAAACTGTGAGTTGACACCTGCAATTCCTTCCTGTTCAGCTTCAACTGTTCGGTAACAGTCGATTCAGGGTTGGGAAAGGATCAAGCTCCAGAAACAAGCTGGATGAAAAAGAGGAATGTAGGAGATAGTAATTAGCTTAATGAACAAAGCCGCAGAGTAAGTGAAATAAAGCTGTGTTTCTTCTGCTTACAGTTGCCTCATGAATACAAACACCTCAAGGCAGTTTGCTACCCAACTGATAATGCATTTTAATACGCTTACAGCACATTATAGCACAAGCGCATTGAGAGAGTAGAAGCAGTTAGAAAATTAAGGACACTCTTACATTAGCTGTCTTGCTTCGTAGACCTCTTTAACCATCATAACGCTGCATGTAAAACGCGTAATTTAAGAACTATGTTCAGTTTGACCAGGCATGAGAATTGTTTAGTTGCCATTCCAAGAACGGTGAGTGATGTTACTTAGCAAATGGTAATTGGAGTAATAGAATTCTCCTCTTCAGGCTGAAATATTTCCTCCCCCAAATAGCCGACGGAAGCAGTAAATGACAACAAGGACCGGAGTGCCTCTTCGCAGAGGTTTAAGCGAGTGAGCTTAAATTCACATGAATAAAACATCTTTAAATAATATAGAACCTGCATCTAAATAAATAAAGCTCTCGAGGTGCTTTGGGATTTGTTAAATTAGTTAAATGAGCAATTACAGCATGACGGCCAGCGATCACACCCGGGCAGAAAACCCCTCTAAAGCATTCTGCACTTTTAATTAGTTGCTAAATTAGTAGAGACCTCCTAGAAATAGTTTGGGTCATTTAATAGTTTGGGGTAGAAATGGATAATCTGCGGTGTAACGAATGGAGTCACTCCAAGTGACGTGTCTAACACACATCCAGACACGCCTCACGTAAAAGCAGCCCGCTAAGTGCTGGGTACGTACGTATAATCACAACCATCAGCCTTCACACCTGATCTGAAGTAACCACTCAGTCATTCCGCACTGATGCGATGCTCCCCATCGGAAGGTGCACAGTTGGAGCAGCGGCCGGTGCGGCACAGCACGCACAGCTGCAGGACACAGCCAGGACCCCACGCCCAGCTGGGGCTGCTGCACAGCACCGCACTCCTGCTGCCCACTTCGAGGCCGGCTCTGAAATCCCCGTTTCACAACAATCTCCTATAAGCGCTGTTGACACACTATTATTTCAAATTATACGTCTTTCCACCGCGAGGAAATGCTACCCTTGCTTCTTTTTAAAGGCCAATCCTTTTTGTTCGTCTCTAAAACATGTTCGTGCCCATAAAGTATGTCACCCTCTGACTGTTTTAGCAGGATGACAGACACGCTATCAGAGTGTGACTGACCGCCGGATGAGTGAGCGGACCTCCGCCGTGCTGCCAGGGCTGACGGAGGGGCTGGGCTCAGACAGCTCCAGCAGAACAGGCGGCGGTGCTGGGAAAGCCACCGGGTGACAGGTGTCCTTACAAATAGCTCAGTCTTCCGAGTGTCAGAGGAGTGAGTCTGCAGAGAGCCTTCTGCGCTGTCAGATTTGTTTTGTTTGGCAGGGAGTTAATAGTGTGGACTTGAAGCCCTGCACAGAGCAGCGAAGCTTTGCACATTGAGCTGTGCGGCCGTGGCTGTACCTACGCTGCCCACTGCGGTCCCAGCACATTGCAGAGGAAAGCATGGGTTGGAAAAGACCCCTGCAGTCCCCAAACCATAGAATGGCCTAGGTTGAAAAGGACCATAATGATCATCGAGTTTCAACCCCCCTGCCATGTGCAGGGTTGCCGACCACCGGAAGCCCAACCCCAACCCACCTGCACCCAACCCACTTCTATGCCAAGTTGTGACATAAAGCATTAATTTGACCTGAAGTCATCAGGTTCAAACTTAAGCTTAAACAGTAACCCTCATGATAGAGAATAGATGCCACATAGGGAACAGCTTGCAGCTCTCCACACTGCTGCCCTGATCCAGAAGTGCAATTAAAGAAAGGAAGGAAATGTGCTTATATAGATACAGTTTCTTGGGTCTGCTCTTTAATGCTCCAAGAATAACTCAACGCATACTAAGACACTCAGTATTGGGATGGTAGTATTTATCTTTCCTGTTATCTGTTTGTCTCTGCTGACATACACAGAGTAAAATATTCCAATAAAAACAATATATTAAACTGAAAAAAGCCCTGTAACTGAACAGAACTTGTGTCATCCCGGACGCAATGCAGGCGGACAATGGTCTCAGAATACAAGGGCAGTTCCACATGAGCCCCTTGCAGACATACTGTCTGAATGAAATCACCCACACGGTTTCAACAGAGGATATTATTAAGACATCAGGAGACGAAAAAATGTTTTGCATTATTAAGTCAAGAAGACAATAACTCATATTGTGGTCTGACTTTGGCTCATAATTTATCAATAGTAAACACTCAGATATTCCCATGGTTGAATTAATTGTATTCACCAGCAAGGGGAAGCACGGGGGAAAAGCAAAAGGTTCAGCCCTTCATCATCAACATAACCAAAGTGCCCACATTTCAGAGAAGGAATTGCCCTCGGCACAAAGTGTCAGAGGCAGCACTAAAACGGCACACTTAGTGAAGTGGGTCCTATGGGCCCACACTGCACTCTGCCCACTGCAGTGTCTGCGCTCTGCCATGAGAGCGCCGTGCTCCCCTCAGTCAAACAGGGCCATACCCCACTGCAGTCAGTGAGCAGGGAGGTCAGAGCTCAGCTGAGGCAGCAGCTAACTGGTTCCAGCAGCTCAGGTGGGTATGAGGAACCATTCCTTCTCCAAAGAGCAGTCAGGCAGTGGCACAGCTGCCCATAGAGTGGGGGGTCACCATCCCTGGGGGGTCCCAGAGCCGTGGGGATGTGGTACTGAGGGATGTGGGCAGTGGGGGGGGTGAGGTTTGGGATCTGAGAGGTCTTCTCCAACCTCAGTGATTTCATGGTTCTATGATCAGAAAATCAGCAGCACCACCAGACTGGGCAGGTCACTGCAGAACACTCTTTGCACCAATCAGAAAGGACCCATATGGGAACATCAGCAAAGAGTGGGCAAGTGAGCACTCCTTGGAACTCATTATAGTCACAGAGAGCACTGAACAGATCAAAAAAATAAAAGAATTAATCAAGCTTCTCCCAGGCTGTGCCTACAGCCGTGCCTCCAAGCTACCACTGTAAAACACCATTCTAGCAGTGTAAGGCCAGCACTCGATGCAGCTTCACAGCCAGTGCTGCCCACTGCCTATTTACACCAATTTCCTGGGGGATCCCAGCTTACACAGGCAGTGCTCACAGCCTGGGGCAGCTGTGACACCAGCCTGCAGACGTTTCACTCAGCAGCACTGCAGGAGAGGCAGCTTTGCTCTCTGCCCACCACCTGAACAGAGTGGGACACAGCAAGCTGTGAGCCCACCCAGCAGCAAGCAGCCCCCTACCCCCCCCTCCACCCCCAGACACTCAGGTCCTGCAGCTGCAGCCCAGAGGAGCTCACCTGGAACACTGCACTGTACCCCAGGGATTCTGGGTCTCATTAGGCAGGCTGACTTCAAAATGGAAGAGAATAACTGATATATAGATAGCTATAGACGTGTGTGTGTATATATATGATTTTTTCTATTTTCTGGGGAAAAAAAATCCTTTGAGATCAAACTGAAATCTTTTCACTACTCTAAAACATTTCAAATTATATTTATATCCTTTAATTCCTCCATTAACTCTCTCTCTCTCGCTTTATTTTGGCCAGTATTAAATGAGAAAAAGGTCATTTTGAAATGAAAAAAATGAAAAGTGAGAAGTTCCATTTGGAAAACTTGGAAAGAAAATGTCACATTTTTTTTCTCCTTTTTCCCCCCCCAGAATGTCTGCTCTTGCAATCAAACCAGTGACCTGAGCACCACATGAACCCAGGAGCTCTCTCAGCTCTGTCACAGCCTACTGTCAGCCATCCATACGTGCAGTCAGAAGAAAGGACACCTGAGATCCCATTCCCTCTCGACGTACCTCCAGAACTACGTTGCGTAAACACAGCACGCAACTATTTCCATTTACGTCACTGTGACCATCTCAAAGCCAACACAATCAAAGACTCAGAATAAATAACTCTGTTTTTCTAACAGTTAAAGAATTAGCAGTTGTGTGTAGGAGCCTACGTGTGCCATCGCAAGCGTGCAAGAAAGGGTTTTTACATCACATGGGGCATTCTTGCTTGAAAATAGGGCCATCAGAGATTCTGAAGCTACTCTGAGATTCATTTAGGGAGAGTTTCTCTGTATCAGTGCATTAATTCATCTTTTGGGGGCTTTAAAATGACCTGACACATCTCTTCAGAGGAATCTCTGAGCTGATGCTGCTTGGAGCAGGAGGGCGACGATCTCCCACAAGGTCCTTTCCAGCCTGAATTGTCCCATAGCCACATGGAACCCGCCTGCCCATAAAGAAATCAACATGGTGCTGCTGGAGAGATGTCCCCTGGAAGGGGATGCCCTACAGCAATGGGCCCAAGCTGTATGAGCAGACTTAGTACTGAGAACAGACCCTCCTCCTCCCTTCCCCCCCCCCGAGTCACTGAGGGTGCTACCAAGAACCTGCCTGCTTGAGAAGGGCTTTGCAGGATCAGACCTTTGGTTTTCAAAATGAGTTTTGATGTGACCTAATAGCTTTTGTTTCTCTGAAAAGAATATGAAAGAATGACAGCAATATTGAATTTTTAAAACCATGGTCCGTCCACCTGCAGAGCCTTTCTTGCATACTTTAATAAGGACTTTTACCATGCCATTATACATTTTAATTACACTGTTAAATGTCACAATCACACATGTTAATGACATCATTACACCTATTTACACCAATTATGTCATTTGATGCAATTATAGTAATTCCGCCAATACACACAAATCAATAAAAAGGTTTTGTTTGCATTTTTAAGTGTGCAGTCACCTTCCACTTTCTAAGAGAAAAGGGGCAAGTACTTGAATCCTGAAATGAAAGAAGGAACTGGAGGCCTGAGTCTTTCTCCCATTGCTGTGAATAGGTGGTAACTTTGTTTAAGGCAGCTAAGTCAGACAAGACAAGCAACCAGATAGCAAATCAGACCTTTTCTGGTTGTGTACATTTCCAAAATGAATAAACACAAACCACGCATTTGAAAGAGACCAGGCAACCCTGTGACCAACTCCCTCTGAGCACTTGGCTGGCAGAAGTCACAGTCATCCTCAAGGACATTCAAAGAGATAGGGCCACCAAAAGGCATGACAAGCAGCATGCGTCAGATGAGAACAGGGACATAGAAGTGGTGCCATCAACCACATTCATCCAGGTGGGATGGATCTCACCTCTCCTCCTGCTTTCCAGTGTCTGACTCTTCCTTTGTTTTGAATTCTTCCCTACTGAAGTATCTCTCAAGAGAAATTTCTACCCATTGAGAAGAAATTGCAACAAGATCTCAAGGCTGTGCAGTGTAATAATATAATTAGAGGATGCTCAGAGAGTGGTGACGCACTGAACAGGTTGCCCAAGGAGGCTGTGGATGCCCCATCCCTGCAGGCATTCAAGGCCAGGCTGGATGTGGCTCTGGGCAGCCTGGGCTGCTGGTTGGCGACCCTGCACATAGCAGGGGGTTGGAACTGGATGAGCACTGTGGGCCTTTCCAACCCTGACCATTCTATGACATGATTCTATGATATATGCAAGTTACTTTAAAAGAAAAAAAATTCAGACCCAGAAGTCAACCCATTCCCACACTCAGGACAGCAGATTTCTGGGGGCCCACCCAAGGAGGGGGCCCTGATGGCTCCACTAGGTCAACAGGAATGAGTACAAGAGGAGCCCGTGCTACTGATGCTTACACATCCATCTACAAAATGACCTCTGTTAATAGGCTCTTCAGTCTAAGAAAGTTTGACCTTCATAAGGACCTCTGGGGTTTGATCAAATAATTCCCTAACCATGTCTTCGCTCAGATAGGCATGTGAACTTCTACAATCTTCCAGTATAAATCACAGGAGCTAAAAATCACGGGGGCTTTTTTACTCCTTTAATCTTTCAGAGCATCCAGAAACTCATTAACATCCATCTCACCGCAGCACAACTGGACATGGCACTGCAGTACATCACTGTGATGATCAAGCCTTTTTCATAGGCTGATTTCTAGGATGATACCTTCCTCTGTGCCTTCAGCCCTCAAACACATCTTATCCCCACGTGTGCAGTCTAAATACATACTGCTAAGTAAAACTTACCAAGTCTCTCTATATCAGAGATCTGCCTTACTCAATATTTACTAATCATTTCATCTTGGTATCACTTGCAGACTTTGAAATGATTTTATGCTTTCATCCAGATCATCAACAGAAGCATTAAACTGCAGAAGTCCACTGCACCGATGCTTGACTTTTAAACTCATGGATCTTTCCTTCAATCTCCACCAGCGATTTGCATTTCACAGAGGGGGTGAAATCACTCCTTCTCCGGATAACCACGCTGTTCACCCGATGGTGTACGTTAGTTTATTCACATAACATATGAGTAATAGAAAAGACGTAATGGAATATGCTTTTTTGACTCCTTTTTAGAGAACAACTGAAATCCTGACCAGAAAGCAGAGATTACTCAAGCCATCACGCAATAAAACAGCTGAACAGCATTTGGGTATCCACCAGAGCCTAAAACCAAAACACAGGGAAACAAAACCTCACACCCAGGCAGAAGTATGGAATTTCATCTGCAATCTAGCTATGCACACATGTTCTCACCCCTTCCCTTTCAACTTCACAAGCAGCAGAGAAGTACATTCAATACGTACTGGGCATGCACAGCATGTTGTTTTATAACCATTGAGTCTAATCAGATTTCGAGATAGGAAAAGAAATTTAATGATGGCTATTTGATAATAAACCATCAACTTTGCAGCTCTTTAATTGGTGATAAAGTTCTTCCAAAAAGCACATGTGACCACAGGGTGGGAAGGAGAAGATGGAAGATAAATACAAGTAAATCACTTGTAACTAGAAACCAAGAACGCAGAATTTAGATTTAGCCCCCAAGTGAACAGCCCTAGAATCCTATAACTGAACGTATAATTCCTCACAACATTAGCTTGACTCCACTGCCACATAAACTAAATGTTATATACAAAATGAACACAGTAATTTTATTTATCAAGTTGATTTGCATTTACTTACACAGGAAAATTCAGTTCTCCCACGTTTAAAATACACACCCTAAGTCAGTCAGGACTATGGCTTACCTGAAAAAAGCAGAAATTCAGTAGAAGCCATTTTTCAGGTAGTGGTTAAACATCACAAAGAGGAGATACTTTTAGGAGCTGAGCACTGCTACTTGCTACAACTAACAAATTGCCCTTTGATTAATAGCATGCTACCATACAAGCAATGAGCTTACAGCAGACTGTTGCAATAGCATCTACTAGGCTTTAAAACTTCTATCCAGAACAGAGACTCACTAGCAAAAAAGCCAGTAAGATCTGAATGCGTTTGTTAAAGAGCAAGGAGGAGGAACTGCAATATGAAGTCAATCTTGGTTTTCCACTTCTAAAAGAGTTGGAAAGTGATTGGTTATGTTCAGCCATACACCAGTTTATCTGACCAAGCACGGGAGATAATTTGTCTGTCAAGATACTGATAGCTCTAGGGAAATAAATGGAAGCATCCAGTTAAAAGGTAGAAATCAAGAGAAAATAGTACAGCAAACCTCTGTACATCAGATGAACTTATGATCTAACTTCAGATGTTAGGTGTTGTGTTGAGAGACATGCTTTAGTGAGAACTATTGGTGATAGGTGGACGGTTGGACTGGATTATCTTGTAGGTCTTTTCCAACCTTGGTGACTCTATGACAGGCTGGAATAAAGGGGTCAGATTTCAGCAACAGCTGCTGCTCTGTGCAGTCACTTCAGCACTGTGGTACACAGGGAGGTGCTTCTCAGAGCCTATGCATGGAGACAACAAAAGAAAACTGCTGCACTTTTTAACCAATGCACAGTTGGCACCAGTGGAAGAGTGAAGAACAATCGGCTGCAGCTTGCTAGGACCAGATGCCTCTGACAAAGACATACAGCTTGTCTGCTTGCTACCTCTAATCTCAGTAGACGGTTGGATGACCAGCTCTATTCCCTCCAACCTCTTCAGTACAGTTGGTTGGCTCAATATTCACATTTTCAGGGCACAAGTGTATGGTATCAACTCAGTAAGCTACAAAAACCCTCACACAAAGTTTATACAGTTACACTGAGGTGAATAACTAGCTACTCCATTGTGAAGATAATATTTATAGCCAGTTCAACAATACATCATGCCAGAACGAGTCCTGAAGCTCATCACAACCTTGAACTCACTATGCAAGGTGCTAGAAAGACTTGCGTTCTATTTCTTCTGGGGAAAACCAAGCCGTTAGTCAATGACCATGATGAAAACTCCAACAAATATTAAGAAACAACTACATTGGCTAGAAAAAAAAATTGATGACTTCATCCTAGAAGAGATGAACTCTAGAGAGGGGAAGCAGGCCTCCAGCCAGGAGCAGCACTGCTCCAGGTGTCAAGAAGATGAGAAACAAGCTCAATTTTGGTTCTGATGGACAACTCAGTAGTCCTGGCTGAACTGCTCCCCAGTTGGGGAGCCAATGATATCCAGCTCAGGCCAAAGCAACAGTGATAAAATCCCTCTTACATCTGCTTACAGGCTCCAGAATACTCTTCAACCTATGTGTAAATGAACACCATGAATTCCCATTCTTTCTCACAAAAAGAAAAAATAGGAGGTTCTGTTTTCCTGAAATGCTGCTGGTAGCCTTCAGAAGTACTTTTGTTATGGCTTTGTCTGAGGCTGCTCCTTTATTCCCTCAGAAAAAAAAAAGCAATATTAAGAGATTTCATTTTTTCTTAGTATTTAACGTGATCGGTTTCTGTGTCTGGATGGTTTGAAATATATTCTCCATTGGACAGATAAGTCTTGGGCAAACGACTGACCTTTGGAAAGAATATTTATAATTTCAGAAATGTAAAACTTAACATTCTTTAGTAATCCAATATTAAAATACATTTAAGTTGATCTATTAAATGCTACGATTCAAACTTCCAAAAAAATGCGCAATAGAAAAACATTAACAATGTGTGTGGTTTCGAAAAATTCATTTATACAGCGGTCTGCAATGCCATGATGTATTTTAAATAAAAGAGCTACAGACAAAGGTATTGATTTTAGAGGCTTAACTAAATAAACAGTATGTAAATTCTGTCTTTTTCTATAAAATTAGATCAGAACGCACATATTACACTGTCTTTTTCTAAGGGAATGACAGCTATTGAATTTGGCAGACATTGGAATTTGGTTAAAGAGTTAAAGACCTTTGATCTTTGGTTTACAATTAAATGATACCTCTGTAAAAGGACAGTAGCAGAGTAGGCCAGACAGTATTTATGAGCAGCGGATGCAGGTGGGAGGTGTTGCGCGGGGCTGCCAGGACACAGCACTGGGGCTCATTGCACCTTACTAACATCGCATCAGCTCAGGGGATGATAATGAAGAAAGGACTGACCCAGGCTGGGCACAGGGAAACACTCCGGGAGCCTCTCTTGGGTTTTGGAGAACTCCCTTGTAACACCGCCCCATCTGACCCCCACTGCGGCACTGAGCAATGGAGACACCCAGAATACCATCCGGGGCATCATTACGGTGGTGAGGGATGTGCAAAGTTTGGGCTGAACACATCTCTGCCCCGCACTGCTCCAATGTATGTGTATGAGCAGCACTCCGCAGGGCACAGCCTGCTGATCTGCCTGCACCCACATGGAGCTCTCTGCTCCCACCCGGCTGTGCCCCATTTCCAAGCTCACCAGCTGAGCAGCAGCAGTGCTGACCACCTCCGTGTCTTCATTTTGGTAAAAAAGGAAAATTTATTGAGAACCTTCCTAACAAAGGGAAGATCACTCCCCAAGTTCCTTATTAATTTATGCTGCTCTGTAATTATCACCTAGACTAACCACCGGAGCTCTAATAAATGTATAATGAAAGCAGTAACAGAGCAAGCTGCAGTGCTTAATCTGAGATTACATATTTACAACAACAAATTACACAATTCAGGTCTAGTTTAGGGCTTTCTGTTCCAGCCCACCCTCTTCGAGGGATTTTTTTCCCCCCTTCTTTGTTATGTCATTCTGCAGACAGATCCCAGGCTGCTTCCTGTCACCCACCAGAGCAAACTGCTCAACAGAAAGCACAGTTGGACAGCCCTTAATTAGTGCTACTTGGGATAGTCAGGATGAGCGCCTGTGTCAGCATCTCATGTGGGTCCCCATCCGGTGGGCTCTGAGCACACACAGCACTCAGCACCAGGCAGGATCCATCCACACACACACAGCCAGAGCCAACCCACAGGGTGCAAAAGCACAGTACAAGCTGCATGCCTGGTGCTGCTGCCAGAAACATGTGCAACAACCTTCCCTATGTTAACTGGCCTCAGAGGATTCTGTTACAGCTTACCAGGTGTTTATTGCTTTAAGTTCAAACTATACGCACAAGTTGTGCGGCCAAATTAGTGTTGGAGGTGAAAGAATAAACAGATAAAGATCAAAATAACTTCTTAGATCATTAAACACCCTGACTTGAAATCAAAGTGGTGCCATTCAACTATTTCAATATGAAACCCTTGTTTCTTCTGCAAAAAGAGGACTTGCATCGCAGTACGGGACTGCTGATAGGCTGTAGGAGCACATTGTAGCACTCTATGGCAAATAACTGTGTATTTCAGAAGGAAACAATTGCACACCACTGCAATGAGTCAGAGTGGAAGTTGGCCAGCAGATGCTTCCAAGGCATAAGGTAAAGACATGCTGAATTTCATATTTCAATTCTTACTGCTTTAATAACGTTACTTTCCCTATCACTTAGGTGGAAGTGCCACAGTGCTGCTGAATGGAGTGGCACCAGGCACTGCTTACCAAAGCCCCGCACCACTCACCAACTCACACCCAAACCATCTGTGCTTTTGCTCTGTTACAACAAACATTCGACCCAAACCAGAGCTGAGCACATTTTCTGTTGAGCATTTATCAGTTTGTGAGGTTCATAAACTGCGTTGGGCATCTGCTCACATCTTCATCATCTGCATGTGTGTGAATTGTTTGGGTAATTTCAAGCTCACCCTTTCTTCTGACTTACTTGGAAGATTCAGTGTCCTCAGCCAGGACAGTCATAGAACCACAGAACGGCCTGGGTTGAAAAGGACCTCAGCGATCACCCAGTTCCAACCCCCTGCTGTGTGCAGGGTCACCAACCAGCAGACCAGGCTGCCCAGAGCCACATAGTCCACGTGTTATCTCTGCTCCCCAACCACAGGAATCCAACTTCCAATGCAAAGTAGCAGATGACACCCCAAGAGCAGCAGAACACATAGGCACACTTATTTACATGAAAACATGCAATGTTTCACTATCCATGAGCGCTCCATGGACGCCCTGCAGACTTCCACATTCAAACAAAGCCACACTCGCAGGAGAACAAAACCAAAACAAACAAACAGGGGCTTCATCTGCGTGCCATTCTTCTCCCTAATGCTCTACCAGCTCCACTCAGAGTTCAAGTAGCAAACAGGATGATTGATTGCCTCGGGTGAGCCAGTAGCAAAATCTGGAGATTCAGCTGGTTCTTCCTCTCCATTTTTCTTCCACTGCTACACCATTAGAGCTGGATGCCATCAATTTAAGCAGGTACAGGATCATACCCTAAAAATAACTTGCCTGATCTCTCCATTTCTTGTTAGAGGAGGCAGAACTGGGGGTTTGGCTACCACATGCTGGGCTCGTTACCATTTCCCATTGTACTATCAACTGCTGGAATAGTCCGTGGCTCAGCAGCTGCCAGCAGCTGTGTCAGTGGTAGTGGTACTACACATATTTAGGTGTCACAAACACTCCCCGTTCGAGCAGGAGCAGCTGCTGTTTCCATGCAGTACACATTTTAGTGACTGCCTTCCTTTCGGCTGCAGCACGGTGGCTTTCCGTGCTGGTGGCAGCGCAGCCTTCTTTATAAGGATGAATGAAGATGAAAAGGAAGACAAATAGAAGTGAATGAGGCACTGCTTTATGTGATTCATGATAGCTTGCAGTAAGCCTGTTAGCCTCCGCCTGGCTCCCTTCTCAGAGAATAATGGATAGTTACAGTGTGTATAGTGACATTGTCAAACCATCAGGAATTGCTGATTATAGTGCTAAATATTGATCTCTGCTTCACATGTGTCAAAATTCTTTCTTCCCTTAATTAGAACTTCCCTAAGCACCATACGAGAACAAACCAAATATATCAGATCTCCGTGAAAGGGAGTGTGATACCAGAATATAATTGTGACCTCTTGTCTTCTTCTTCTCTCCTGAGTTTTGAGATGACTTCAGCTGTCTATCCTGCCCTTCCCAGCACATGTGATAATCATACTCATTTTTCCCAATCTAACCATAGGAAGATTTTTCCAAGGCTCTGCTTTTCATCATTTCAAACCACCGGGGCTGCAGTCAGATGGCAGGGAAACTTAAAGTGCCAGAAGGTGCCTTTTTCTATTTGTTTTTTTCATGGTACACTGCACCAGGCAATGACCTGTGGCAACAGTGTCACACAAAACGGAGACAAGTTCACCCAATCAAAGGGAGCTTTAAAATTAACACAGATCCCTTCATTTCTTCATGCGGGATTGGGGAAGGGCAATTTAATGGATGTCACAGGCTTCCGATTATCACCCTGCAATCGCCGGCCCTATAAAAAATAACTTCTGTTCTAAGGATTACTATGCATTATTTCTATTAAAAACACATATTTTTCCTCATCAACGGAGTCGTGGCAATTAATACTAATTTCATATTACTGTTCAATCACCTTTCCTACTCTTTACAGTATTTATATTATAAAATAATGAAAGCCTGTGATGTATGGTTTCAATTTACTCCACAAACTGAGCACTTAAGTCATTTATCTTAGTTTACCTGTAATATACCGGGGCTCTTTTTTGTATTGTTTTTTTTAACATGACACAATGGTACATTTACCTTTAGTTTGATGCCCTTGATGAAAATCAATACTTCATTAAAAGGTCCCCAAAAACGTTAATTCCAGCAGGGGAGGGGGAGCAGGGAGAGAAGACAGTGATTATTTATGTAAAAAACTCTAACATTTGTATATCCACACGTACCCTGTGCTATCACTGCCAGCTTAGAAAACAACGGGGATAAAGGTGTGCAACTTGTGGAAATGATGGAGAAGGCAAAAAGGAAGAACACGTCCCAGTATCCCCCCATTAGCAACGGACTGTACAACAGTGACTTTCCAGCATGAAGTTTCCGGGGAAGAGCTACAAGTGGTTCATGTTAACTACTCTTATCATCACCCCCAGCCCAGCGCACGGCAGCCAAAGAGATGACCAATAAAATCCATTCCAGGCCTGTTCTATTTTAACCTTCCTAAGGAAGCTACCGCGTACGCAGCCAAGGCGCTCTTCCTCTTTTAATTCAGGATGATCTCCATCAGCCAAATGACAATAACCGACAGTCACACAGTGCTGCAAGTTCCCAAATCACAAGAGCACAGCAGGAGGCCAAGGGCTGGGACAGATGGCAGAAGGCCCCCAGCGCCTCTGACTACTGAAAGAACACACGCCTGCCAGATTCTATGAGACGTAGATTCATACAACCATTGAGGTTGGAGAAGGCTTCTAGGATCCCCAAGGCCAACCCCACCCACCTCACCGTGCCCACTGACCACATCCCTCAGTGCCACACCCCCACAAATGGTGACCCCCCCCCACTCCCTGGGCAGCTGTGCTGCTGCCTGACTGCTCTTTGGAGAAGAAATGTTTCCTGACACCCACCCTGACCCTCCCCTGGCACAACGTGAGGCCATCACCTCTCATTCCATCACTGTTACCAAGGAGCAGAGGCCAACCACCACCTCATCACAATCTCCTTTCAGGGCACTGTAGGGAGCTGTGAGGTCTCCCCAACAGCATTTCTTGAGCATACAAGTACTATTGGCTTTACCATAAAGGCTGGGTTGCTTTATGTGCTCATGGGCTGCCCAAGCCCTCCCCATGCCACCTTCCTGACACACAGGTAACCATCAGCATCCCACCTTGCAGGAGGCAAGCAGCAGAAAAGGGAGTCATTACAATCACACAGGTCATGCAGGAAATCACTGTCAGCATTAGATCTCCCTTTCTCTGCTCCTTCCAGCAGCCTGTGCTGGTGAGCAGGGAAGCACTGGGAGCACACAGCACAGCAGCAGCCGTGCCTGCACCTTCTGCAGAGAGCCAGCACTGCTCAGTGACCTCCCTGATAAACTCAGATTGCTGTTATCAAACAGACAGCTGATAGTTACGGACAGCTGTTGGTTTCTTAGGAAAGGAACACAGAAAGCTGCTAGGTAACAAAGCACTTTTTTCTACTCCAATTCATGCTTACAATTCTTTTTCCTATTATTTTTATACGTTGCCTTCTTACAAAAAGGAGTGATGAGAACTTGGATCTGCTCCCCCCACATCCCCATCTTAACCCACAGTGGCACAAAAATAGACCAAATCTCTGCCGTCCTCTGCCAGACGGGTCAGCGTGGAGTCCTGTGTACAGCAAGTGTTACACATCTCTATGGTCTCCCAACAGCAGTACAAAAAAGCTTTAGAAAGGCACACCGACAGCATGACTTACACTCATTCTGAGGGCCCATTATGCCTCTAAAACAACACAAATAGCTTTTATTAGGCAAGCAGGAGTTAGTACTTTTGCGCACATAAAGATTATTGATCCGGGTCCTCACGCAGCAGTCCTGCAGCACGGCCAGGGAGGAGCAGCCGCTGCTGATGAGGCAGAACACTGCTCAGTACTTAAGCTTTTAAAAATATTGCACCTGCAGATCACCGGGAACCGAGAAGAAAACATATCATTCCTTTATCCGCGGCGCATATTTAGAGCAATTCAGCAGAGGCAAATATGATCTGATCAATAAGGAAGCTTCTTGTCTTCCACGCTTACGTCCTCCTCATGAATCTTAACCAAGAGAAATAATAATAAGTGACAGAGAAGGTTTATAGTGCTTTAAATAAGCAAGTGAGCCTCCTAAAGCTACGAGCAACGTTCTCTGGATATCAAAAATAATAACTGGTTTTGCAGCAGTGCAGCACGGAAACACAAGGGTATAAGATATACTGTACTTTAAGCTCTGTTTGATGAATCTGAGCACAGTTCCTGGGGGATAGATTACTTTAAACCATGCTCTTTTACTTTCTAATCCTGACTTGATTTGATTTGTACTTTAATACAGCTGCCTGGCAATTCAACAGCAAATAGAGACTATTTATGTAATCATATCGTAAGTAGTGGGACAAGAAGAAACTCTCCAGAACCTTTTTGGAAAATAGTTTGTTGTACTTTTTTATTTATTGAACAGTAGGGCTTCGGGCTTTTCAGTGCTCATTATAATTGGTTTTCTGCTTGAACTTTCAAAAACTGTCATGTCAATACTCAAACAGAATTTTTTTGCTTACTATATGGCTGTGGGCTCTATTTTCTCATGTGCTACTTGACAAAGTTCTTGTAATATCTCAGAGGCAAGTTCTGGAGCTTTAGCTGCTATTTAAGAAACTGGAAGTCAGAGTTATTTTATCTCCTTGACGGTTCCTGCTCCGCTCCCCATGGTTCCCCAGTGCCAGCTGTGGGACCTGCAGCGCTGCAGGGGAACTGCCCACCCCATGCACTGCTCCTGCTCTGCAAGTGTCCGTCTGACTCACACTGAGCACGAAACTGAAAAGAGCAAACGTTCCCAGCACAGATAGGGACCAAATTGGGTGAGCAATGGAAATCCTTCAGGTGCCATTTGAAGCCCTGCTGGCTAATTTCACACATCTCCCATGTTCCCCTTTCTAGACCTACCAACAGATATACTCCTAAAGAACTTTGCCCCACACCTCCACTTCTTTCTTATGCACTCTGAGATTACTGTAATAATTTTCCATGCTGTCACAAAGACCGGATAGCACAGAAATAGAAGTTCTTTGTGTCTGACTTGTAACAGGCATCACATGCTATATCCACCATAGGGAGACTCCACCACCTGGTTTCACAGTGCCAAAATGACAGCATGGGCAGTAACAGTGGGATTAGTTCAGCACTTGAACAAAGAAGGAAGAACTCAGCACACTTTGTTGACGGCTCTGTTTGTTAACCTACCAGGTCCATCTTCTCTATGCATAACAAAACCACAACAGAAATACAACTCAAACCTTCGGTTCTGATGGCACTGATAGTATTTAATCAGCAAGGAAAGGACGTGAAATCTCCTGTCTTAAGGCTGAAGAATGGTAAAGCTGCTCTTTAGAATTGGTCATTGCAGCCACAGAAATGGCTTTTGTTCACAGCACACACCCATACAGCAATGGTAACGTGGGAGTCTGAAGGGTATGAGCTTTGCTGGAACGAACAACGGTGAATGAAGCGCAGAGCTGAACAGGACTGTTTGTAACTGAGAATCTGCTTGCTGGAACAGCGCTGGGACTAAATGCAAGTATTTCTGTCACAATTCAACCCGCAGAATTTTGCTGTTAACTTACACCAGTAGAAAGAACAACATTTTTGTTCTTTATCAGTTCATATTCAATTACAGATGAATGGCAAAATTAATGGTTAAACAACAGTAAATATTTTTGAGCATTTAATGTTTTAATGTGGCTGGTAGAAGGACACAGACTGAAATCCCACCACCAGCTTCACAATATTTATGCCTGAGCAATTAACTAACAACAAACATATAATAAATGGGAGAAAAGGGCTCCGTGTAACAGAAAATGTTCTTGGAGACTATAGCACAAAACGCAGGACGTATTAAAATCTACTATTTCTCTCAAATATTTAGACAGCACAGATGTGTAAATACGCGCTGCTGGGAGGTGTTGCGTTAAGCACAGTCTGACACACACTGCTGGGCTCTGGAAGTACAAAGGAGAAATTCGAGAGCGTGATTTTAGTGGCCCAAATTCGTATCAGAATCACATTTTACCTGAGAGCAAACGAGTGCAGAAATGTTGGTAACAACCGGCTGGAAAACACCCTCGGAGGCTTTCCAAAAATTACTGTGAATTTTGTATTAACGACATTTGATACCAAATCCTCACTGGAGGATTTATATTTACTTTTCCATTTCCTTATTAGCCGGCGTTCTCTCTTTGCTCGATTAATGAAATCCTAACACCGCAACCCTCCCTTTGAAAACTGTTCAGCTGATTACAAAAAAAAATCAGCTCAGAATACACTTTGCCCTTTCCTGCAGTATTTCAGAGACAATGGAGGGTCAATGGTTTGGCACAACCCGAGGAGACGCAGCTCAGCCCACCCGCCCTGCCAGCAGAAGGCACAGCCCATACTGCGGTTCCGGTTCCTAAAAGTGCACCAGGGCGACTCTTTTAGTCAACTTGGAAATTTATATACTATACACTAACCCTGCTTTAATATCCTCGCTCTCTTTCCTCTGGGCATTTATTGCTGTTCTTTCTAGTTCAGTAACCAGTGAGCAGAAGGTTCATTAAAACTAATTGAATTGGAAACTTGTCTGCCCTGGGAAATGTTAACTCTTTGTTGTTATCTCCAGGAAATTCCCTTTTGTTATTTCCCTTTGAATCCCACCACCAGGCTCCAACACAGCCATACCCACATCCCATGGGCAGCAGGGAGGGCTGCAGCCCTGCAGAGCCACACTGTGCCGTGAGCCAGGCACGGTGCCTGCAGGCAGCAGCGGCACTGCCGCTTTAACCCTTGGGGGCTCTCCACTGCATCCCCCCAGCTGGGAATCGGGTTTGCTGCAGGTGTCTGCTGCTCCTTCCCTTCCACGCAGTGAAACAAGCTGCAGAACTATGGGTTTAGGGCTCCTGACTGCTCCAATGGAGATCAGCACACGCCAGCAAGCACGGAGCGGATGCTGCATTAAATGAGCAACTCAGCGCTGCGAGGGAGCACTGGGGAGGGTCAGTCGCACCGTGCAGCAAACCTTCCCTTCACCTCCTTCTTTCAATCGTCTGTGAGCAATGCTCACAAGGCAGACGGGACGCGGTGCCTCACCCAGCTCTCTGCAGCTTGAAAATATCGACAAAATAAAGCACTTGATAATAGTCACAGTGGTAGATTTTTGACAGCTTTAAAAATCAATTGGAAATAACAGGCAACCCACTGTTGCTAATAAAAGTAAATATTTATGACTGATTTGACTGAGCTTCAATACCAGTCAATCACTTTCCAAAGGATCTTTGCAATTCATTAACCTCTTTTTACTGGTCTTGTCCCTGTTGGTATTAGCCATTAAAAGAGAATAAGGGAGGGGGACTTGATTTTTCTATTCTCATCATTCATAGCTTATTTGTTCATTCCCTCCATTCCCATACATTGCTGTTAAATTGATTGTCTGTTTAGTCATATGAATGATAAAGTAGCTGTGCCAGGAGGAATGAAAGCCTCCATTAATTCCCGAGAAGGGTGGGCTTCTTTGGTTCAGCCTCAGCCTAAACCCAAACTACTTCCCCTACTTTCCTACAGCACCAGTAACTAAATTCAGACCGTAACATACTGCTGATATTCAGTGCCATAATTCTCCCCACAAACTTTTTACTGTCAAAAGTTCAGGGAAAATTATATTTATTAATAGCTGATAAAGGCTGTTATCATCACTCTGGGACCCTTCATCTGTAAGATGACAGTAGGAAAATAGAAGAAACCTAATTTTGTTTTGTAATGTAAATATGATTTCTAAAAGTGTTCACATGCAGTAATGACAGAACACCACACAGCTGTTCCTTTAATTAATAAGGATGATAACATGGGGTCTGACTTACCTACTTACACCAACCTCATACAATTGTTTTTATTTTAAACAGATGAGCTATGGTTTTATTCTAACTAAAGCATCCAAATGGAGAAGCTATGCAGTGCTCAGTCCCTTTGGGATAACCAAAGTGATGCTGGAGATGATGCACATCAGCAGGTGCTTGCAGTGCTGCAGTAAATAGCCTCGCAGTTGCACACCAATTGCCTGTGGCTGAGAAACCCATTGTGGAGACACACAGCATCTGCAGGATGCAAATTAACACTCACTCCACTCCTATGCCTCTTCATATTCTATATCTCCTCAGCAAAACACTTTCATTTGCAACTGGGTATAACGATGGAGAAAGCCTGTCACACACCACAGCAGCTCTTGGCAGCTGTCACTTCTAACAGGTTACAACATGCAGAGTTTGGTTTTCCACCATAACCACCACTTTTCTACTTCCTTCTGCCACACAAAACACCTTCAAAACAGAGTACTGTGAAGTCAGTATTTTCACATCTGTGAAGCCATAAAAGCCATGGGTACGGAAGTGCGATGGCCATTAACGGAGCAACAGCATCCTTGGAGATGTCTCCTGCTCCATAAAGCAGCATTACACAAAGGGAGGTCATCTGCATTCATGGGTTTGTTAACTGCCTTCTAGCACACCCAGCACAACAGTAATGCAACAAGCAGCTACGATCACTGTCCTTCAGAATGGCGAAGGGAACTCCCAAAGGATGTTTGTTATAACTAACTGCATCACTTAAATAACTGTCAGGTTGCCACAGATAATTCATAGGCAGAAGCAAGCCTTCCACTTCCATCCTCACTCCATACCTTCACCATAGATTGTCCCTTTGAACCTCATTTTGTTACACACACTGGGCAAAAGGGGCTGTGATCAGGGACCAGCTGGCAGCAGGGTGAGGGCAGTCCCGAAGCACCATGCTTTCTGCTCCCCTTGGAAGCAGAGCAAGGCAGCAGGAAGAACACCCAGGGCTCTGCACAGCTCCAGGTACCTCCCACCCCAGACTCTGCACACCACCACACACTTCTTTCAGATACAGCCCTTGTAGTCATTCATCCCTTTGTCGCCTTCAGACTGGATTACTGCAACGAGCTGCAGCACGAGGCTGTGCCAAAAGGTCACTCGCTCTCCATCTGGTGCAGAATGTGGCAATGGGATTATTTAAGGTCGTCAGCTGAAGACAATATATCCTTATATCACCACAGTAGAGGCCATCCTACTTCCTTGTTCGCTACCAGGACCAAGTCAAAGTGATGATTACGGCAATGGATGAATTACATGCAGAGAACATTTTTTTGACAAATATCCCACCCTCTTCTGCTTATGAATTATTCCTACATAAACTTCTGTTGATACTCATTTGTTACACTCATTTATAAGCTACTTTGATTTATTCAATGACTCACAACAAGGATAACTAGAGATTGCTGACAGACCATTGAGCCTTGCCTTGGGCTTTTGTTTTCTGTCTGGTTGGCCATTTCAGCCACACGGTGTTGTTTCTCAAACAGTTATCCTACAATTTCCTTGCACACCCCCAGCTAAGGGGACTCAGACTGGATGTAAAAGCCCTGGTCATTTGGTAGGGAGTATTCCAGAGCGAAAGCTTTAATTGAACTTTTCTGCTGAGCTTCTGAGAAGGACACACCACTTCGTTTCTGCAAGCTTCCCTACTGTGTATAAGATAAGAATGTGTTTTCACATGCTAGTCAAGGCATTCCTTGGCTGTAGGCTTGTATATAAAACAACCCTCTTTTGCTCCAAAGGTTCTACCTAACTTGTCATAGAATCATGGAATAATTAAGGTTAGAAAAAACAAAGACGACCAAGTCCAACCATCAGTCCATCCCCACTGTGCCCACCAACCACACCCACTTGAAGGAGCAAGTTTTGTGAACAGCAAAACAACTGCTTCTGATTCTAAAGCATACAAGATCTCAAACTTCCCTTTTACCACTTGTTCAGTGTGATGCAGCATGATAATATTCAATGAGGAATGCACTGAAGGTAAGGAGCAGTGTCACACTGCTGCCCGCACATCCGCCATGGAGCCCAGCTGACTTCCCTATGGAGTTCACAGGTAAAGACAGGACCCACACAGAATTAGACAATGTAAATTCTGTTTAGACAGAACTCAAGCAATATGATAAAGATCACAGAACCCATTTGATTATCCTCTTTCGCTGAAGATGAATGAAATCCTCTTTCAGCATTTGCAGTAGGTAGGAAAGCCATGGAAAACCTATGGAGAGGCGCACACCATGTAGAACTGGAAGTTTTTATCTATTTGTGTTCACACCATCTGCTGATTTTCTTCAGGCTTTTCTTTGGATCCAGCACATAAACACACAAGAGACCCCATGAAGATTCCTGTGCCCACATTCCCCAGATGAGGACGGCAGCAAGACACGGGGCTGTGGCTCTCAGCAGCACCAGCACAACCCAAGCAGCACCCCAGAATGCCTGTAAGTGTCGTAGAGATCTTACAGATAGCCTGTATCACTTCTGTTTGGTCTCAGAGTTAATGGTCCATATATTTAACCCATTTGAGGACATCTGTAACAGAAGGCAATGCTTGGGAATGGGCATTCAGACATCGATTGTTCAGGAGAAGTTCTGCTGAACGCATGGGGCGCTTCACTTGATTTCTTGTCGATAAATACAGAGCGTATTTACAGCTGTCCATGACAGATGTTCAGTGCAAATATTATTCCAGCAGATTTCTTAATCACATGGTGTGATGTAATGCACAATAGCATCACTTTAAAAAAAAGTATGAATACAGTGAAAAATTACCATTCAAGAGGCAAAACTATTCCTGCACAATTCATAATGAACTGTTTTTTTCCCCTCAGAGTGATGCTACGAGACACAAAACTTATTTCCTAGTTGTAAGAAACCAAATAACTTAAAATTATATACATGTTCACCTTTATGTTCAGGTGCAGAGGAGTCCCACACACTGTGACCTGTATTTGTTCAGCGCCATGGAAACCATTTCACTCCATTATCCAAACATTATTTACATAAAACCGAGAGGGAAAAGGTAAGAGAAAATAAAAGTGACACAGGCAGAAATAATAACAGCGATTGGATTCATGGTGGGGAAGTGGGCAAGGAACCAAGAGGGCTTTAATGAAATTTACATGCACTGAGGGTACCGGTGTATGAGGAGCTGATTACATCAAGATGGGATAAAAAGAAAAAGTCAAGGCTTTGTGAAGTAAGATTTTCTTCTTCCTGCAGTAGCACTCGTGTGGCTACTTTATCAGAGTGATGAATCTTACTTAAATAGAGCAGAGAAACTTGGCAGGAAAACCACGATGGCACAACAGGTAAATGAGCAGCAAGGCAGTGATCACAGTGCATTTGTAATGGGCAATCAAACAGCGATCTGGAAATCAGACACACCTCTAATGGGAGAAACACTGCTGCTGAAGGCTGCAAAGGTCTGCTTGAGAATGACACGTCCCTCAAACACCAGGATTGCTGCCCTGAGTTCTGCCCCTCCATGCAGCCTTGCTGGGCCGCTGCAGCCTCCTTCAGTTCCCAAGCACTGCCCCCCTCTAAGCATTCAGGGCAATCAGAAGATTGGGCATACCAGTAAAAGCTGAATTTAGCACAGACACTTCCCTGTTTGTCCAGCTCAAGCTACTGAAGCCAACAATTCTGCAAATAAAAGAAGGGAAAACAAACATTGAGAGACCCAAGAACCGCCTCATCCAGTTTTTCTGCCTTGTGCAGAGATGCACTCCAATGGAAGGGCAGCCTCTCCCAGGACGTCAGCCCCAGCACTGACATCAGCAGCCCTACCCACAGCCACAGCACACTGAGCTTCAGTGGGATGACTCCCAAAGATGCTCACAACCAACTGTTGGAACACCAATACTTCCATGTCACTTAATTAAAAAAAGTTAAAGGCCCTTCACACATTTAGAGCTAAATAACATGAAGTATAAGCACTCACATTTCAGCTCAGAGCAGCACAGGATGGTGAACCAACCGTTCACAACATGTTTTTTTCTGACCTGACAGAGGACAGGAGCTCTCACTGAGAGAGCAGTG
Source organism: Gallus gallus (assembly GCF_016699485.2). NCBI lineage: Eukaryota > Metazoa > Chordata > Aves > Galliformes > Phasianidae > Gallus > Gallus gallus. The sequence continues at coordinate 35,614,934 of NC_052538.1, forward strand.
GACCTGAAGCCATCCTGATCCCTTCCATCCCGGGAGGGAGCAGCCCAGCAGCCAGCTGCCAACAAAGGCACGATGTACCAGTGTCTCACAGAGGCCCTGAAGCCCAAACCTCTCAGAATTCACAGTCCAGCACAACCACAACTAATTGCCAACTCATTTTCACAACAGCGGGAGGATTAACTTCAGCACTGAGGTTATCATTAATTGTCAGCTGATATCCTTAATTGCAACTGAAAATGCAATCATCTTTGTCCTCTGTCATGTCTTAAGGTTTCATGGCAGTGGGACATCTTGTGTGCTACAAAACATACACACTATTCTCATCTCAGTAATGGCTACGTAATAAGCAAGTAAAATTATGTCACACGTACCACGTGTGGTTTTCAATGGTGTGGAAGGAAAGGGACAACTGACTGCTAAAAGGAATTTATATCATCAACAGCTCTGAATTTAAGTGCAGCACAACCCCTCTCCATACCACACCTCCCCTTCCCTGCATTGTGCAACCAACAACTTAACAGAAGAACATTTGACCTTCAGTGGAGTTCCACCACTGGAATAATATAATTACAAGTGAAGAAATTGGACAATTAGGATTAAAAAGTAGTAATTTCTTTCATTTATTAAAGCAGAAAATGTAAATTGCTACTAACACACTGTCTTCATACACTCCAGTCTCAACAAGTGTTCTCAAATACTTCACACAGTAGTTACTCCAAACTGTGTGTACTTAGTACAGGCCCACATTTATCAGTGGATTACAGACAAAGATCTGGGCTGTGTGAGAAGATGCTTTTCTCCACTTTTTCCCCATCTAACTTGACAGCATGACAAACTGATGCCAGGGTGGGTTTTTAACTCATTATTGCCTTTCAGCAAGAGCATGGCAGGATGCACAAGGAATGATTTGCTACAGACATGAGCTCCAGAGATCCTATTTGCACTGTTTACAAACCCTCACCATCCAGCTGACCTCAGGGACTCACCTCAACAGAGATGTGCAAGAACAAAGGAAGTTTGGGAGAACAAAAAAACAAAGAGAGGGAAGAGATGCAGCAGCAACAAGACCCAGCTGTATCCTAAAAAACACCCCTTGATCTGAAGCCATGCCTGCTGGTTCATAGATCAGTGAACTCTAAAAGCAGAGTAAAGGAAAGGAGTGCGATGACTAAAGAGACTGTGAGTTAGAAATATGTCAGCAGCTACAGGATGCCAAAATGAGACCAGCTGCCTCCCAGACAGGATACCACTGAATACATGCAGGCATAGCAGCTCTTTGAAAAAGCCACAGAACTTGGTACTTCATCATGAAGCACTCCTAATTCCAGAACTCACAGGGCTCAGACACCCCATCCCTCACTGCAACCAGGAAGCCAAATGTTCCCTATGCTGGGGACTGCTCGATCCCTGATGAAGATCTCACTGGGTGCAGTTTTACTGATGATCCCTGATATAGTTTGTTATCTCCTGAGATAGATGCAGTGTTGCCTCCTTCGAACAATTTTAATGTGATCTTTCTTTGCAGATTGTCTTTCCATGTGTCAGTTCCATGAGCAGAACATCCCCCAATAGGGGACCCCACACTGATAATATCCACATGTACCCCACAACTGCTGACATCTGAAACTGTCTCAACTACTCTGAGCTAAAAAGGGCTTTACCAAACATACTACTGTATGTATTAATTAATGACAACCCAACTAAAACACACCAGCTGGCTTTTTTGGGATTTCTTTTTTTAATTTTAAAAGAAATCTCTCATATTCTATGGAATTCTGATTCTAATCTGTTAGGTTCTACAGAACTCCAGAAAACAACCCTTCTCTCATGCTAAATCACAGAATGGCCTGGGTTGAAAAGGCCCACAATGCTCATCCATTTCCAACCCCCTGCTATGTGCAGGGTCGCCAACCAGCAGCCCAGGCTGCCCAGAGCCACATCCAGCCTGGCCTTGAATGCCTGCAGGGATGGGGCACCCACAGCCTCCTTGGGCAACCTGTTCAGTGCGTCACCACCCTCTGGGGGAAAAATCTTCCTCCTAATGTCCAACCTAAACCTCCCCTGTCTCAGTTTAGAACCATTCCCCCATATCCTATCACTGTCCAAAGCTGAGGAGGAGCAGGGATGGTGTTCTCAATAAGGCAGACTCTCTACCCATCTCATCACCTGCCTTCCAGGAACAAAAAGGCAAATTAATTGTATGTAAAACAACTGAAAAAGAGACTACATAGGGGAGAAACCTCAACACGTGCTTTCCCTGTGCTCAGACAGCCAGACAGAGCCTTGGGGGCAATGGTGTGCCACATCCCACCTGGATCTTCCCCACTACCACAGCTATTGTCTGGAGAGATCTCAGTGAATGCTTCCACACCTTCTCTGGGTGTTCCAATCAATATAAAAAATGAACCACACTTGGTAAACACCGTGATCACATCAATTGCTATTGTATTTGTAATTACATTCATTTATCAAATGTGCTACTAGGATGATCATAATCATCTCAACATATCCATAAAAACTATCTAACTAACATTATCTCAAGGTGTGCACGCATCTCTAAGTCATGAATCATCCATCCTGAGTTACAAACTTACTACAGTTATAGAGGAGTATTTGGGGGAAATTCTGAGCTATTTAGAGACCCTGCTTTCATTAAATGCCACCTTCCTGTTCACCTGTGGTACTAATAAGGGGGAAAAAGGACAAAGATTCAAAACCCTTAATTTCACTTCAATAGGAGTGTATTTTGTTCCTGAGGTGCAGATGTCAAAGGGCACAGTAGACTGACCAGACAGTGGTAAACAACAGTAGTACAGACGATCACTGTTAATCAATGCACCTCACTAATCCTAAATACAGGTTTATTTTCAGAAAGTGAGAGATGACTGATGTCACATTCTTGAGCACAACACAGAACAAGAACAGTGCATTTCAGCTGTTTTCCCTCTCACCAGGACCACCATGATCCAATATAACATGCATTTCTCACATAGTCTTCAGACAGCTGCTAAACACGTGTATTAAGTAAAAAGGCTTATGGATGATAAGCACTGAGTCTTCTCTACTTAAATTAATGGGGAAAAAAGGACCCTCCAAAAAGTGACAAGTACATACTTGTAAGAACCTACTTTGTTTTCAGCCCAAGCCCTGTTTTACATCTGTTGTCTTTCCCTGCGTGCATCCAAACGATGCATTCCATTGCCCACAATGAGGGAAATCTCAGAGGAGGTTCAATGGTAGGAATGTCTGAGCTGAAAAGGCCCACAGTGCTCATCTCATTTCAACCCCTCTGCTACATGCAGGGTGGCCAACCACCAGACCAGGATGCGCAGAGTCACATCCAGCCTGGATATAAAGCAGTTCTTCCCTATTTCCCCTTCAGACACTGATGTCCTGCAGCACATTGATGTACAATGCCACTTGGAAGCTGCCACAAGAAAAATGTAACCCATTAATAATTGTATTAGTCATGGGGCACTCTTCACTCAACACACTGCAGAGCACAGACCTGCAATGACGTTGAGCACACTGATGGAGTTGTTCTGCAGTTATCAGGTATGAAGTGCTTCATTTTAAAAATGCTGTATAGCTACAAGCCTGCACACAAGGGAACAGGGCTTCTGTGGCATGACGTGGAGACCATGAGCACTACAATCTCGACCATAACAAATGCCCTCAACCACCACCAGATGTTCTGCAAACATCTGAGCCCTCCTCCTGTATGCAAATTACAGCCATTATGTCACAGGAAACAATGAGGATGCCAAGAGCAAGCCAACAGATGAGAACCTGGCCTGTAAATCTTACCCACACTTGTTACACCAAATTCTTATAGGCAAGGCTTGCCTGGTTCCTCCAACATTGATCTCCAGAAAAATTACACATGAAACATAGCACCTTAGGTCTCATTGACCAACATGTGTTCCTGAGATGCTCAGAGAGAACCAGATGCTCTCAAACATCTGAACCCAACATCTGCCACTTCCTGCACACATGGCAATGCTGACTGCTACAGCCCAAAGCCCACTGAAGCCTACAGAGGCTTCCCCCCCCCTCTTAGGAATGGATTTTGGATCACATCCTGCAGGAGCAAGTGATGCTGAGCCAAGACCTAAACCACAGCTCACTGCAGACACCTTCATCTGTGGTTACACAACAGGTCCTTAATCTTAACTTACACATTTGGTTTTGAAACAAAAGAAAGTTATCAAGTCAGATGAGTGACTGTAATAAAAGGACATCCCCGAAATGCTGCATTGCCACTGTTCTCTGAAACACGATCGTCTCCTGCCCAAATTCCATCAAGCACCCACAAAAGGGAAAGACTGAAAAGTAACAATTTAGGAACTAATTGATAAAGATCCACTAAAAGAGAATGGGCAGTATAATCTTAGCTATTACGATTGATTAATAAGTCAAATCTGTGCTTATAATCAATTGCCCTCCAGATAAAGAGGTGGTTTAGGCTGGGTGGTACCTCAGATCACTTAGAAAAGATCCAGGGTAAACCCTGAGCAATTACGTAGTCCTAAAACAGACTCCTACGCTGAATCCATTAACAAAATTTAGGTATATAAGCACTATCTTTTGGATGTTCTAGAATATTAGTTATAGCTGATATATAAAATGCATTTAATTACAGCTAAGTGTGAATATGGATGAGTGGCTGCACACAAAAAGCATTACACATATCCTCAAGTTCGCATCAGCTCTGAAGCACCAGCTTTGTAACATAGAAGTAGACCAACAGTAAAGTTAAATCAGATGGGAGAAGCACATTCTAGATAAAGTTGCTTGTTTTCTTCCATCACCTGTGATGCATGCCCCATTTATCCATTGTCTGCCATTAGGACAGTAATTAAGTCAGTATGAGAGTCCCTGGGAAAGGATTACAAGTGAAGACTACCTTCAAATGAACAGAAGGCTGAGAAACATCACCATCACCTGTGCATTCAGCTCCTTCTGCCCAACAGACTCAGAAGTAAGGAGTTACCTGTTCTCTGTCCTTCAGCCAATGTGCCCAACAAGCTTCCCAGCATCCTCCATCACCGGCCATTCACATGAGGATGCAGTTGGATCCCAGGCACTCATGTCCAACAGATCTGGACCTCCTGAACCAAGGAGTTAAACTCCAGAGTCACAGTGACTCTGGAGAAGCAATGTTGGTACATAAATGCATCCCTGTCTGAATTCAGCAGCACTGTGCCCTGTGTGAGCCAGGATGACCAGCTATGTCCAAGGAGCAGCACAGAGCCCTGGGTTCCCATAGCTCAGATACACACCAGGCTTGAGCAATGATGGATGGTGCACACACAGCAGGCACCAGGCAGCACTGTGGGCAGCCAGGCACAGGGCTGCTCATCACATCCATGGCAAACCAGCCCTAAGAAACTCATGGCAACTCTGACTACATTTCCCACTCTAATAAAGTTCGTTTAACGCAGGAGGGATTTGTTTACTTTGCTTTTGAGGAGCAGGAGTGTCTTACTTTATGGTCGTTTGTTTAAAACTATGTGCATACCTTAAAAATCTCACAGCATCACATGTAACACCATCATCTTTCGGGGATACACCTATTTTTCAAACATCCTAATGAACAACCTTGCCTCTGCACAAGAATCTCCGCATTCCTTATGGACAAAGTACAATTGTTCCTCAGATCTACTGCTGTATTCCACTGTAAGAGCAAAACAAACAGTCTAATAGGACTCGCTTGGCTGCACCACCACTGCTTGTAGGAGATGCAGTGCATTTCTAGCACAGAACCACCAGGCAGCTGGGCAGCATGTGGGATCCCAGCCAGGCCACAGAGACAAGGGAAGCACAGCATACATGTGTCATGGAACACAATTGCTGCGTCACACAGCATTTCTCAATAAGCAGCACCTCACACACACCTGCATTCTCACATAACCTTACATGCCAAAATACAAAGAGCCTCACGGCAGCCCGTGCCCACACCACAGCATTTGGCGAGGCTCGGCTGCTCGTTCTGGGGCTCAGGGGAGTCACCTCTGCTTAGATGGCGATGCTCAAGAACTGCAGTTAGTTGGCATAATCGTCATTCAGCAGACTTTAAAACAATAATAAGATGTTCGCCTCTCCAAGTGTGCACAGAATTTGCCAGCTCCGTTCCATCGCGGGACCCCACCGCAGCTCCCTGCGGGGACGAACCGGGTCCGCACCCCGGGATCCGCAACGGGAGGCGGCAGCGCCCGGCCCGGCCCGACCGCCGGCAGAGGGCAGCGGAGGGCAGCGACGGAGCGGGGCCGGCAGTGCGGCTACGGAACGGGACCGGGCCGCACTCATCGCGCCCCGACGGCAGCTTTTAAAAGCCGGATTGCTTTTAAAAAGCTGTTTTCAGACTTCCGCTGACAGGAGAACTCTTGCCATCACCAGACCCGCGTAATGCGTTACATACGGGTTTAGGAGTGTCAGCATCAGCTGGAAAAGCGTTCCCCCTGGGGGCTGCAGAAGGCCCTTTGCACAGCAGGATGCCCGCAGCACGCTGCCATCGGGGTGAGCTCACAGGGAAATAAGAGCGACCGTCGCGGTCAGATGGCACAATCCAGCATCTGCTTGGAAGCCAGAAAAACGCGTTGTTTTGGGTATGGGTGCATATGCAAGAGTGGTAACAAATAACCAAGGGAGAACAGGGCAGGTCTAAGAGGCGAGTCAGCCTGTAGGCAGAGAACTGGAACTGCACTAACAAATGGGAGGACTTCCCCTTGAAAGCTGCTGTACCTTTGGGCCTCGCTCCCATGTGTCAGTCAAGAACAGTACTTTCACCAAGAAAGCTCCTACAGTGCATTATATAATGCTCTTTTGTCTAATATTTCATACCCAATATCCACACAATGTCAGAACTATCTGTGCCATCCCATCCATAACTGCTTCAGAATGCATCCTTCGAAACAAAGCCAGACTGCCATAGCACACATTGCTGGAAGGCCTGGGAGCAGAGCCCAGCCCTCACACCTCCCAGCCTGGTGGGGCTGCTAAGGAATCAGCATTGTCCTGCAACCAGGAAGATAAATGCAACTCAAGGAGAACACCACAGAGGCATCCACTCTTCTGCAAGTGTTCCGCCTCCCCCCTCCTCCCCCATCCCAGGCTGCCACACAAAACCCTACAAGTGAGGCTCTCCTATTACAATCAGATATCAAAACAAGAAAGCACACCACTGAAAGTGAGCTGGAGAGCTGTTTACAGCAGCAAAGAATGGTGTTCAAGTGCCAATTATCCTAAACTTGCATGAGGAAAACATTCTGGGGTGAACAACATTCAGCTCCTCCTTTACATTCATTCCTCAAAACGTGACATTTATTCCCCAAACCTTAAAAATTCTCCTGTATAATCAAAAGAACTCTCCAGAAGCATGAGAGCTCCACCCTACAGGAGCTGAACTCACAGCTGCACTGAGACCCTTGTGAAAGCTCCACTGAAAGATATCAGAGCTGTGTTACTCCTTCCATGGCAAATAAGTTAACATACAGAACACCACATTCTCCCTCCCATATCCTCCCACTTGAAGATGCCCATACCACAGCAAGGCATGAGAAGCACCTTGCCTTTTTAAACGTTTCAATGGGAGTTCTCATCTCAGAAAGAGAAATAATCATGAAGTGAGAAGCTATAAAATCCGAGGAGTTTCTGTAGAGTGTCAGATCTTTAAAAATGTCAAAGAGAAATGCAATAAATATATGCTAAGCCAGAAGTGTAAGAGGCAAGTGATGGCAGTTTGAGTCCAGCATTAGAAAACACCTCTTGTAAGTTGGGGAAATGCAATCATCCTGCCAATGAGAAGCAGTCAGTTACAATAAATAGTGTATGGACACATCTCATGTGCTTTCTGTGCCATGCACACACCAAAGCAGAACGGTCTAATTGTTCTAATCTGCATGGGAGGATTACAAATGGGACATCCAATATTCTTTTGAAGTGCAAGTTATTTTTGTTCTGGAATCGCCACGATCAGCAGCGATTCCCTGCATGCAGATCACCAGGCAGGGCAGCAGGAAGTCACAGCACTCGTGCTGCAGGCAGTACAGGGAATGCAGGATCACTGCCTGTTCTACACATGTATCATCAGATCCACTTTCTGTTCTGCATGCTCACAGGGCATTCTTTCTCCAAATACTCGAGTTTACTCCAGCATCAAAGTGTACAAAACCACACAATGGAAGGTAGCTATTAGTTGCTCCTCTCCATCCTATTTCCAACCCCTGCTTTGTCACAGACACCTCTGGACTACTCATTTGGTACAGGCAGTTCTCTCAGCCCAAGTTGTGTAAAGCAAACCGGTGACCTCACGTGACTCAGCAGACATCAGAGAGATGAAATAAATGCGTAAACTGTGAGCACAGTATTTACAGTGGTCCAGAAAAATAAGTCCTTATTCATTTCTCTCTTCGACTGAGCAGACCCCTAAGCATTACATCAATTAACTTTCACCCTTCACACTTAAGCATACCACAGTCATTCCTCAGACCCTACTGAGAAACTGAAGGGCTGTAATGTGCCCAGTGTTTCTGAACACTTGTGTTTGCAAGCGTTTCCCCTCTTCTAAGACCAGACTGCAGAATTCACTTGATACTTTCCAGTACTCTTTGAGAAATGCGTGCCAAAGACAACACACAGGAAACATCACTCTTTACTTCTGAACAACTCTTGACAAATATTGCTAACCTACGCACACAGACCACATATCAGCAGCCCAGCGCTCCCACCGGAACTGATGGATCATTGTGTGGTTCCACACTTCATCACCGGTCTGCCAGATAGGAGCATCTTTTTCACCAACATATTTTTTTTAATACTACGAAGACGCATCACAGCTAACACTTAAAGATTCATTAGCTGTGGAAAAACTGCTGGGAGAGAGTGACTCATCAGTCTGCTGTGCCAGCGTTAGCATTGCTGTGCTCCGTCAGCACCGCCACCCTTCTGTGTTTGCTGGCAGTGGGTCCACATGGAAGCGTTAGCAATCGAGGACGTGTGAAGCTATGGAAAATTTCTATTACAAACTTATAACTTACTGGTAGAAACAGATTTATCCATAGCAAGAATTCTCACTACGCATAGCAGAGGAATAAATGTATGTTCTGTTGAGACACCAATTTAGTGACTATTTTTTCACTTGAAATTCCAGTGGATTTTTGCTTGTGCATTACCCTTCTCTGACCCAGTCCAAGAGCACACAGAGCACTAACTCCACCAGTTACAATAGCTGGGATGCCACATATGACCTGAAAACCTGCTTCACACCCCCCACCTCCTTTACTTCTTCCACCATCTCTTCAGTACTTCACTTCTGCAAGCCACCGTTCCCTAAGACCAGGGAATAATCAGTGGTCAAGCATCAGAGCTAGAGTTACTGCTGAGAGTTAGAGAAGGTGGGGCTTCAGGGTTAGTCCTGGCTCAGGAGAACAGCCATGCCATACTCACAGCCTGAAATCAGCAAGAACACACCTGGTTTAGGCAGGCTTTCACTGCTCTGGTGCCCAGAGCCACCACTGGTCAACTAAATCCTGGTCTAGCTAGAAGAAAGGACAAGTTTGCTTAGGACTGGCATAATTTGTCATGGCTGCATCTTGACTATTCCCACTATCAGCCAGTATTGTCACCTAAGGTTAGGTGAATGCATAAGGATGAGAATCTGCCATGTGGGCTCAAATGAACAGTTTGCTGTAGTTTGCTCTCCAGGATGGAAGATGTATTATGTCTACAACCAGGGACAGACACAGGCCCGTGAGCTGGGCTGACACCACAGGCTACAGAAGACCACAGTTTATCCAAGGGGAAAGGTCAGGCCTGAGAAGTTTATCAGGTAATCCCATGAAATACTTGCTACATACCAGAAAGCAACACTATCTAGAGTTTTAGTTAAGAACTTCCATGGGGAAACAGGCATGAGGAGAAGCAATAACACATTTCAAAGCAGCATAGCACTTAGGATTCATTTTAACTTGGAAAAAATAAGTCATTTTTCCAGGCACTACCAAACCTTGCAGTAGATTCATATCTCATGCCCTGGTTTCAGAGGTAGCAGGTAATCCTTGATGGAATAAATAGCAACAACTCTACTCACAAAGAAACAAAACTCCTTCTAACAGGTTCTCAGCAATACATTCACAAGTAAGCCAATAGTCATATACAAAAAAAAAAAGCTGAACTCACCCAACTGGAGAAGAGGATCTCTAGCTATGCAGCACACCTCTTCAGCAAGCAGTCCAGGTCAAAGAGATGCTCTCCCTTGCATGGCTGACTCTTATATGAGCCCAGGGCAGTTCCACCCTGAGCCCACTCCCTCTGGTCAGGTGGGGAGCACAGGTGCAAGCAATGTTCCTGTGCTCCCTGGGCCAGCCTCCACCCATCACCAGGTGCTCAATCAGCAGTTCAAGCTGTGGCCTCACAGTTCCCCTGCAGCAATCCGATGCAAGAACTGGGCTTCCTGCTGGACAAACACGTGGAGCTGTTTGCTTCGTTAGACAGAAGCAGATCTATCCCAGATGAGTATCAGGTGATGGAGATCTTTCCAAAACCCAGTCCTTCTACTTCACAATTCTAACAGCTACACTTTTAGTCACGGGGAGAGCTTCTACATGGCAGTTAACATCCTCCCAAAAACCCAAATTTCAGCCTTGCAGTTTTCCAGCACGCTAAAGAAACTGTGATGAGGGGGGAATTGCTTTCACAGCCTCAAACTGATACCTGAGCAGGCAATCTCAAAACCTTCAGCCTCTATAAGGAGTACTAAACAATGTTAAGGTTTCTGCTGGATTTCCTTTGCTATCTGGTAACTGGTATAATTCACCCAGAGAGAACATCCTCTGATCACAAACCTTCTAAATGCTGTAGTCCCATCAGTGATGGCATAATGAGCAATAAAACTCACCATGATTGCATTTGGGTCAGGTGGGGTATATTTTGATTCATTTTGTTACAAACAAGAAGGTAAAGCAGACAGTCATACAGGACAAGCAAAATAAGACACGGGACTGTCTGCTTGGCTAGAATTTGCAGAAATTCTTTGAGCACGTTTTCCCTACAGCTTTTAATTTAAGTATCCGTTTTTGCCCAAGGAGGCTGTGGATGCCCCATCCCTGCAGGCATTCAAGGCCAGGCTGGATGTGGCAGCCTGGTCTGCTGGTTGGCGACCCTGCACATAGCAGGGGGTTGGAACTGATGAGCATTGTGGGCCTTTTCAACCCAGGCCATTCTATGATCCTCTGTTACCACTGAAGATGAGCAACTCTGAAGGTAGAGCTTCTCACTTGGGTTTCTGTGCTCATAAAATAAAGGCAGGACCAACAAAAAAATGGCTTCTTTAACTACCAAGGGTTGCAGTTACTACATACCCAAGCTAAGATGGGTAAACCTGTTGGTACAGCCCTCCAACTGTCAGTAATGTTATGTATATTCTTTGGGCTCCTTCTAGCTCGATGCTGGACTTTTGTTCATTACTTTTGAACTCCAGTATATTCTAAAAGAAATAAGTAGGTATAAGGAGGTGTAGCATAGGATTGCCATTGGGGTGGAATTTCTGGGGGGTGCTCAGGTGGGTGTTTGGTCCTCCAGTACTAAAGAAGTGACAGGGATCCCACCATCCCATTCAAACACTTCCTAATGTCTATGGCACGTGGATGATGGCATGATCAAACAAAATGCAACCCTGACCGATCAATACCAATGGACACTGTTTGCTTCCTCTCCTGGTTTCTATAAACTGAGTATTTAGTTCTACCAGAATGCTGTAGTCTCCATTTACAGCTTTTATTAAAAGTAACTATTTCATCGGCCTCGTTTCCTACATGAGGGATATGCAGATGCTGCATGTTGCTGATCTAATCTTTGCCTATCAACACGTTCTGCAGAAAATACCCATCCCATCTGAAATGTGAGCTCCAAATAAGGAGCACAGAGTCAACAAGTCTTCCTAAACTTCCAGAAATGCACAAATAAATGAACAGATTTAAAGTTTACAAGTTGTGAATATCCATTTTTCTTCATCTGTTGATACTTTAACTTATTGTATCTATCATATATTGTATAGAAAACTAACAAACAGATCTTTCAGGTATATGACACAGTTGTAAGGAGTGAAATAATGTAAGCTAGTCTGAAAACAATGTTTCTGTATGTTGATATTCCTGTAAACTTCCAATATCTGTCAGCTCAGAAAAATCTATTCTCCATCAAACCGTATATTTAAAGGAATATCTACAGCAGTTACTCTGCTTCCACCTCATTTTGAATCGGCACTGAATTAAAAGCACTGTGCTTTATAAGACTTAGCACTGGTGTCTGTGGCAAAGCCTACTTTTGAGGGCTCAATAGAGACAGACAGACACTCTGAAGCATGCCACTACACTGCTGAACAAAGGGAGCCATCCTCCCAAACACCCATTGCTTCATCATTAGCAGCAAATGACCAGGAGCAATTTACAAGGGTGGGGAATTCAAAGCCAACACCCAGGTTCAGGAGCCGAGGGTCTCCAAATTCACCCATCACCAATTTCAGATCTGCCTGCGTTACCTGCAGCAGTTGCCTTCTGTCCCATCTATTTCCCATGCAGATGGAAGTGAAGCACTGACAGAGCCATGGCCCAGCCCCAAAACAGGAGGCATTTCTCTCACGGGGATTTTAAAACATATGTTCACGGAATACAAACAATGTAAGAGTTTTGGTCAAGTAAAGGAATCGGGTAAGGAAGTAAGCACTCACAAGCAGGTCATGCCTGGGTTCCTTCAAAACAAATGTTAAAGCAACCAAGCTCCTGTGCTGAGATGAAGGTGCCTTGTGTCTTTCTAATCGCTCCTCCCCTACCTGCCTCAGCAGCACCGTTTTTGTTAACGGATTACAATCAAATTTCTTCAATTTATTCCACATTCCTCAAAGTCTGCTAGTGTAAAGAATAACCCTTTTGAGCTACTGCCTTTCATGCAAACCCTCAGGTGGGTTCCAAATATGATTATATGATTACTAGACCCTACATGTTCACTGGTTTCCATCATATCTATCATACTTGCTCCATTTCCTAAGAGAAAGGGCCTGATTCATTAAAAATTATATGCCCCATTTAAGCAGGTTTTCTGCATACTTTACTCGGGAACAAAATGCTGAATGCGTTTTTTTTCCCCACATAAAAGTATGTCTTTTTGGTGATTTATCAACCTCTCAGAGCCGGCGGAGAAGCGGCCGCCCCGCGGTACCCCATGGAGCAGAGCTGCGCAAAGGGCAGCGCCCAGAACAAGGCCATGGTAATGGGCCCTTCCCACTGCCCACTGTGGCTTCAGACAGAAGGAAGGCCGTGTGTCCTCACTGCCTGCCATACTTAATTGTTGTGCATTTTTATTCGAGTGCCGTGACTCAGCTTGAATATCCTGGAACAGCAGAATTCACGCTAAGTTTCAGTTCAGTTTGGGAAGGCGCCTATCCAAGTGTCTGTGGGTCAGATGCAGCCCACGGGCTGCGGGGGGGATTTCTTTTGCAGAAGCAGAGATTTTCACATTACTGTAATTCATCTGTCTTTATTACTTTAGAGATTTAAGTGATCGTTTGCTGTTAGCCATGCCACAGTTAAGCAGAGGCACTTTTAATAATACCGGCGATGAAATTGACTCCTGGGTGCAGAACGCAAACAAGGTTTCCAGCCCACCTGGAAGCCTCCACGTGGAGTTTGCACAGTGAGGCACCTTTGCATAACCTCTGTATTATGACAGATTTCAGAACGGAGTGGAAAAGAAGTATTTTCAACGCTTACCTCACCGAACTGCTGCTTCTTTTTATGTCCTTTTTGGTCTGGGAGGGAGGCGATGGGGTGAGGAAGGGGTGCTGGAGGTATGGCACACCAAGGGGCAGATGTCTTTAAGAGAAGGTTGTTCTCTTACCAGCAAAGTGCTGTTCTAGAGGTACTGAAGCTGAGCAGTGGGACCAATATCTCAGCAGATATTCCACCAGCACAGCAAGAAGCTCCCACTGACCACATGCTGAGCTGCTGTTGAAAGTATGGGAGATGTGGAGCTGTGGAGTTCGGGGGAGAGAGGGTTCTGCAGTGCTCTCTGCATGAGTTTGTCCACATGAGTCTTCTGCTGCATTCATCCAGTAAGATTCTGCAGTTAATACATCTCAGTGTATAATTCTAAGATTAAAGATTAAAAAGATTACCAAGCTGAGCAAAACGATCTACCTTTAAGGTGATGTATTTTGTGCAATTGTTGCTCTCAGTACTCCAGCCTCAGCTTCAGAAGACAGATGTTAATACATGAGATCTCTGCTATTCTACACCACTCTTCACCATGAAAACCAACAAAAGCCGATATTTTTACATCCAATGCAAGGAACGTTTCTCCTGTGACATGCTTTTACAGCATCTCTATCTTTTATACCACAGAAACCACGACTGAATCAGACAGTTCCACAGATGCTCTTGCAGAAGAGAGTTGCTTGCTAACCTGTGCTAAGCATGCAGGAATAACAAAGGCCCTGCAGCCTCAGTCTCTGTGGATGTCTGAATCTTACATGCATTAATTGCTTCTCAATTAGACAGTGCCCGGCAGAAATGCATTCTTACACAGCTGTGTGAACCATTACCATGTAGGCACGCCTGGGATGTGGCTGAGCTACAAGTCAACTTGTCCGTATACCAACAGGGGATCAAGCTATTCTTTGACTTTCATCTTTTAAGTCTCATTCTGAACTCGGTGCCCAAGCAGTGCCATGAGGAGGGGGCAGTTACCACAGGGAATAGCTTTAGCTGCTGACCAAATGCTGCTTTACACCAGAGCTCATCCAGTCAGAAGCTCAGTTGCTCAGAACTCTGCCATTTCAGCCATTATGTACCTGATTATCAAAAGCAATCAGTTCCACAGGCTGGCAAAAACCAAATGGTCACAGCAAGCTTTTGCCTTGGCAAATGCAAAACTTTCCATCATCTCTAACAAAAGTGAAAAAAAAAAAGACCATTTTCTATGGAATAATCAGATAAATTACACAGCAATCAGAGTGTGATGAACTGGACAGCGAACATTGAAAGCTGGAAACAAACACGTCCAGCCACCGTGAGCTCTCATTTCTGCATTCTAGCAGCACACATGGGTGGGGGGTTTCAAACAGTTTAACTGGATCCCATTTCATCAGAAATGCAGATGAAAGTTTTCATGGGTGCTTTCACAGAATTTCGCTCCTCTCTGTTTAATGCGCTCTTTCGGTGCACATTTTCCACTTGTTTCACTATGCTGTCCCGACCAAAAGAGCAGCTGTAACTTTGCAACCACGCTCAGCACTCCTGTGCTTCCATCTGAGCTGCACTGTTCAGCTGAGCAGCTCGTACTGCAACAGCTCCTTCTGCAGACACCGCTCAGCCAGCACCTCCCTCATCAGCCGCGTCTGATCTGCTTTTGTGCCATTCCTCACACACAGCTTTGCAATTTTGCGTTTTGGATTGTAGCCTCCAAACATTTCAGTACGTTTAGAACACCGAAAGAAGCCACTTCGATACCCGCTGCGTCTCCCTCCCCTGTGCTGAACGTGACATCCATCCCAGCACACGGGGGAAGCGAGATTAAATTGTCGGGAGCAGTTACTGGGAGCAGAGCCTGTGACAGGGAATCAGATCCAGGAAGGCGGGGTAGGAGGGGCTGGGGAGTCCTGCAGATTGGAAGGCCTGATGGAGTTTGGGGGGACGAGCTTGGAATCCATCAAACCCTGACATTTGAGGGAGCTGTGTGTTTTGCTTGGGAACGGCACGGACCCCAGTGAATTGCATAATGGAATGCGCCTCCCCAATGTAATCAAAGTTGACCTAACAGATTTGTCTTTCTGGCCGTACAATCCACCAAAAATCTTTACTGTAAGGAAATCAGAACCAGATTCTAATGACAGAGAGAAAAATCACTTTTTAACAACACAACGGGTCTAGAGAAAGCAACTCCTACCAATTACAGACACGGCAATGAAAGTCACCTCAGCAAGCCAGCAGCTCTCCTGCTCACAGCCCCCACGGAACCCAGGACCTGTCAGCACTGCAGACCCAGGTCTGATGAGCACAGCACAACACGCCTGCAAGAGTCACAGCCCAGAGTGTGCCCATGGGCCTACAGAACCGAAAGCACCTCCTGATGCAGCACCTGAGGATCTCATTGCTGAGCCTCCAGCACCCGCCTCCAGGTGCTGACCCAAACAGCCAGCAGGAATGGGAGCTCCTGATGCAGGGGGTGAAGCAGCCCAAGCGGTGTCTGACATGGGAGTGCGGGTGGAGCAAAGCTGTCATTGCGTTCCTCCATGCAGAAACATGGCACCTACTGACACTCATCAACACGTGTGAACGCTGATGGAGACCGACCGGTGGGTGTGAGCACAGTGAGGAGGTGCTGTATTTCAGCAGGGGTGACAGCAACAGTGGGTCACCTCCTCTGGTGCAGGTTCCGAAAAGCACGGCATGAAGACTCTTGTTCATTGCTGGCACAAACACATAGCTAATGGTGGTGACTGTTAAAAAATTGTGCTTTTTAGTTTTGCTCTATCAAATAGTGTTACCATACTCATTGTATCTGTCATAGTTTCCAATGAAATAAATAGGAGGCATTACTTTTGGAGCAACATCCATATACGTATCCCAAGACAATTCCTCTGTACTCAGCGTGGCCCAGGTAAACCTGAAGGCTGGACGCTGTGCAGCCAAAGAAGGCAATGACAGTGCCTCCTACTGGGACACAAGTGCTGCGGAGCAACAGAAGATGACAAAGAAGAACAATCTGTTCGCCCCTTCCAACAAGCAGTGATAGCTGAAGAAGAGCGCAGTCTCTACCTGCAGAGATGCTACTCCCTCAGCTGCTAACCCTTACATGAGGGTGAGGGAGGACACATCCTGGCTCCATCCCTTCTGATCACTCTGGTGCACTGCTTGCATCAGAGCTCCCTGGTTTAGCCATGGCTTCTCACCTGGTGCTCAAGCATTGGCTCAGGCTGTGACCTGGCAGTTCCACCGCCTCTTCCTAGAGGTCTTTTCTGACCTTAATGATTCCATGATTCGAAGAGCATGTAAAAGATTCTTGAAAAACAAAAGCGGAGTGCTGATACCTAAGCAGCTAAGAGCAAAAGCGGATGCAGAAATCCGAATGCATATTGACAACTAGCTGAGCACGGGAGCCTAAATTAAAAGGCAGCCACAGCCAGGCTCACAGACATGCACAATAAGGCCAGTCAGATTATATTTGTTAAAACATGCTATTCAATTAATTTTTTCCTTCTTTACCGAATAATCTCCTTGCTGAATCAATGCTTCTGGTAACTAACCACTCCTGCACCACGCTGACATCTGCATGAGCAAAAGCACTTCTCTCGGTAGTAACAGCAGTCCTCAGGCCCCAGAGGAGCAGCCCCTTCCCACGGCAGCTCAGCACCCCAGAGCAGCCCTGCTGCTTCCATCCTGCAGCAACCTGCACTAATTTAAACCAGCAATATGGATGATGACGCACGCGTCTATTTCCCCCGGCTGTGTTAGTTACCAAGATCCTCCCCGGGTATTAAATACGAAATGGGAACTGCCAAGGCCAAATTTGTATTTACAGATAGTTACATGACTAGTGAAAAACGTTAACGTTTCTAAAAGTGAGGCTTTCCTGTAAGCACCATCAATTTCCTTAAAATGTTTGCTATGAAACCATTATCTCAGCGAAAAGCCAAACATAAGAGCACGGAGACAGAGAGGAGATATTTCTGCATCTATTTGAAGAAATCTCATCCATAAAGAAGCAAATTGCCATGGTAATTATCACCATCTTTCTTGTAATTGTAAGAATAACTGTACGTGGTTCATACATATGGACCCCTCTCATCCCGTTTGCTTTAATTCTCCCTAGAAAGAAATGATCTTTTATGGAGCAGAAGCATTAGATGTGTTCTGGCAAGCAGGAAGCGGTGGCTCACGGGGGTTCTCTGCCACAGAGCCCTGCCTGCAGGCTTGGGAGCGCTCTGGTTGTGCTCTGAGCAGCGTGACCGGGGACTGAAAGCACTGCAGGTTCCAGGAGCACCAACTCAACGTTCAGCCATGAAGCAGAGCACTGTCTGCGTGTTTGCTGGGACACGGAGTGACAGACAGCCCACACCACAGTGGGGCTGGTTCACATCACTTCTCCTCTCAGAGCTAACTGCTACAGAGCAAAGGTCTGCACCCAAACCGTGAATTATTTAAACATCAGGAGGTGCACAACTCAGGGAGGGTGTGGGGGAGGGAGGGCAGGTTTTGTTCTGGGGAGGGTTTAAGTGTGGCAAAGTGCCCCATAAAACTAAGAAGCAGATTTGCATTATATAGCTATATGTGGGTTAGCGTTTAGTTCTGCTAGCCACTGTTCTGAATGTCCCATGAGTGAGGGCACTCATAGTCCTAGCCCAACTGGTCAGCAGAAGGAGGCGATCAAAGTCTACCAACCCATTGGTAATAACACCACCCCCATACCCAGCCCTCCAACATACAGGCGATGCACACAAGCAGCCCCGTAGCTTCATGGTGCTTCAATAAAGCTTAAGTATTTATTCCCCGGATGTTGTCTGGACATTGGTAGGCACAAGCTGGATATATGTGGGAGCTGGGCTTCCTTGCTGCCCCGCACCCAGCTGTGAGCACGGGGTGTAGGAGCCCAATCCCAACGTGTGGTCCAACCTCCGTGCATTACCTCATGGGCATCCTGCCACACAGGCAGCTTCCCCAACTCCCCTCTATCATTTGCTCATCACTGCCTCCTCAAATTAAATCCTAGGCAAAAAAATGTGCACCTAATTTGTGCTTAAAGACAGGGAATTAAGAACCACAACTGCCTTTAAGAGCTTGTATTGAGCCACACTAACGGCCCGACGAAGGGATGCGAGGATATGGGCAAGTCTGGCTTGCTTTCTAAGATAGAGCCATACATAGAGCCATGTTCATTATTTAGAGGCTACTCTTACACATTATAGACATCTTTCCTGCAGGATGTTCTCTCTAACTAAATGAGATGGGTCCGTTTGTGGTTCCAAACAGCATTAACTAGGATAGGGATTACCATAAGGAATAAGTTGTTAACGACAAATCCACACGTTGTAAACGGAGGACAAAGGGAGACCCAGAGTGCAGAGGGAGGGCTGCCCCACCTTGGGACCAGGGCGTTTGTATTCTTAAATGGGTATTAGCTAAAAGTGTATTCTCTAAAAGGGCAGATAACAGCAGGACAAGGGGAAATGGTTTTAAGTTGAAGGAGGGCAGATTTCAGTTGGATGTCAGGGGGAAGTTCTTTGCTATGAGAGTGGTGAGGTGCTGAACAGCTGCCCAGAGAGGCTGTGGATGCCCCGTCCATCCCTGGAGGTGTTCAAGGCCAGGTTGGATGGGCCCTGGGCAGCCTGGGCTGGTATGAAATGTGGGGGTTGGTGGCCCTGCCTGGCAGGGGGGTTGGATTCATGATCCTTGAGGTCCCTTCCAACCCAACAATTCTGTGCTTCTGTATGACTTGAAATTAAAGAATGTGAATATTAACATTGAGAGCGTTTTGTTACCTGCATCGTTTGGTGAGGTAAAGGAGGTGAGCAGGCCATGGATTTGCCAGCCAAAGGACTTCATCTCATTGCTTTGATCCTTCTAACACAAACACCATGCAGGGCTCTGGTCTGCGCCACAGCTGTACCTGTGCAGCCGTCCCTTCTCAGGCCAAAAACCGAAAAACCCTGGAGTTGACGCAGGCTGGCAATGAGCAGAAGGAGCAGGCTGCTGTTGGGAATGGCTGGACACGGCTCTGACACACTGCAGCTGTGGGTAAACACAAATGGCTGTGGGAGACGCATCCATTTTTCCCCTCTAAATGCTTCCGAAGCCCCGGCTTCCAATGTTTTGGGGTCCTCAGGGCACACTTCATATATTGTTTTTAAAGCTTATTGTAGACCCGGGGGAGGGAAACCTAGATCCAATACAGTTTGACAGGTAAAGGGCATTCTGAAGACTCCATAAGCATACCTGCTACAGGGGGAATGTGCTCACAGTGCAGAAAACCCTTTCCATGCCATGCAGAAGGACGCCTCGCTTGCAAGTTTCTTGTCATGCATTTCTTCCCACCGATGAGGAAAACGATACAAGAAAATGAGTGAAGTGAGGAGCACTGCTTTACTCCTCCGGTTCCTCGCTGTCACCTTGGTGCCACGCAGGCCAGCTGCACAAACCACAAACCACAAAGCAACGCTGCCATATCCTCTTCGTGCTTGAAATCAATTCCTTTGTGTTTAAAAAACGCACATAACCGGCACACCTCACTGCGGCCCCAGGAAAGCCTCTCAGAGACACAGCAGCATTTCCGAGAGCCCTCCTGCTCGCTCAGTTCAGCACGGCAGCCAAAACGAAAGCTCACATCTCCACGTACAACATTAACCATTCTCAACAACATTCACTGCTGCTCTCTCCAGGCCAAGGGCTGTCGGGCCAGCGGGCTCCTGAAAACGTGCTACGGAGCGGTGCATCTCTTTTAGCCAAGTGAGATAGTTACAGCTATAGCCTTGAGTACTTTGTAATTTCTACTTCTGCAGTGCTGCCTCACAGCCCCACAGCCTTCTGGTCGCTCTCTGCACTGCCTGTGCATATGCTCCATTTTTTTCCCCATGTATGCAACAGCACACATTCTCTAACAGCAGAAGTCAGGATTTATCAAGAAGGGGAAATTCATCATAGGAGAAGCTGATGGAAATAATTCAGAGGTGTGACCTACGCTCAATGCTAAGGCAACAGGTGAGCCCCCGGCCCTTCCAGCCCTCCTCCCCCAGCCCAGTGCTGCAGGAAGAGCTGAGAGCAGCCACATTCATTTCTGCTGCCAGCCCAACAGGTCATATCAGCACTGAAGCAGAACCAGCTGGGCTTCCTAAGGACCTACAGCGGGTGCTGAGGAGCACTGTGTGCTGCTCCAGGTTACTTGCCCCTGCAGAAGCTGTGTTTTGCACAGCTTTAGCCCAGGAATAAAAAGGCTTTGGGGATATCTGATGGATTATTCCCACGCTACTGTCTGTTAGGAGTCTACCTCCTTTCCTTCAGAGCGTGCACATCTTCAGGCAACGTGGGGACATGCCAAATGGTAAACATCAGTACAGACACTCCCCCAGAATCCAAAATTAAGCTATTGATGTTGCACCGTTCAGGGAACTGGATGGCTACTAACCACAATTTAACTAAGATCAAGTGTAAAATCTGTTTGATAATACCCGATACCTCCTCTATCTGGGAGATGATATCCTGCATTTGCAGGGCATTGACTCAATAATCTAATAGGTCTTTTCCAGCTCCGACTTCTATTAGCCTATGAGTTATAACAAAAGGACCATTAGGCAAACCATAATTGTGGAAACAGCCTTTGACACAGGAGACTAACTGCTGCTATGGCACGGGAGGAAAAAACGAAATTAAAGCACGGACCGACAATTGAAAGTAAAGCTTCCCCTTCATCCAAGTGTTACCTCCCTCCATTAAAATCAGGAAAAACCCTCAGTAAAGCACAGAGAAGGCACTATCCGTCCTTGCTCTTCTTGGTAAAGAGCCCTGTTTGCACAACACAGCCAATGCTGGTTTGTCACCAAAGGAGGAACCGGGCACAGGGTTACTCATTCTGCACGGGGAAAGCTCTGGCTCACACCTCGTCCTCACGGATCAGTGCTCGCAGAGCAGGAGCTGCAGGCTGGAGCTGGCCTGTGCCCATGGTTTTTGCACACCCTCCACACAGCTGTGCCGTGCACCACAAGGCCAATGTGCAGTGTATCCGCACACCCAGCCCAGCCCTCTGCTGCAGGAGCTCCCAGCGGGGCCTCGCGGTGCCAGGCTGCACGGCACAGCTTTGGTTGCCATTGCTGAGACATGGGGATACGGGTCCTTTCAAATGGTGGCCAGTGAGATCACACAGTTATACAACACCATACTGTAGCTGTTCCAACACTTGCATTTAAAAACTCTGCTCTGCCAGGGGGTTGTGATTAGCAGTGTTTTCTGTGAGCTAACGGCAGCCCCACCTGCATTAGTTCACATTAAAATCAGATCCCAGGAAACACCTGAGCAAGGACTCTGATGGCTGAACAGAATCCAGGGGGACAAACACAACCCTAGAGGTAGAGCCCATCGGGTTAAGGAGGAACACACCTCAGGCACGTGTTTATGGCAGCTTCCATCTCCCCAACAGCCGCTGGCTGCAGTGTGCAGCTGCAGAGCCAGCCCAGCCCCGGTGAGCTGCCAGAGGGGTAGCGAGCAGCAGCACCGACTGCAGCCCAACCACAACCACCACGTGCCAGCAGGCTGCTCCACTCACAGAGAGCAGGACCCGATGCACACAGGAGGAGAAGCCCTGGCTGGGCTGTTCCATCCCTCTCCACTTCCAATCCCCTTTCCAATTTTCCTACGATTCCTGCAGTGGATGGCCCAGGAGGAGCTGCTGGCACTCAGCAGTTCTCAGAGCCCAGCAGGATTCCACATCCATACACATCCATCACCTCCTGCATTCCCATGCGCTGCTTTAACGATTCCGCCTACAGTGGCGATTGAATTTGACCGCGCTGCTGCTCCTACAGCAAGAAGAACCAACAATTCCTATCCCAGTCCCACGTTGGTCTGGAATGAGAACGCTGCAGTATTAAACCTAACTAAATATTTGCTCAACTTCTAGAGGAATCGTGGATATCAGGATAAAAACACCGCGCGATTTCTTTCTGAACCTGCAGTACCACTGCATGCATTCTCAGGGAACGCACAGCCTCTGTTGGCCATGGGGGACCAACCCAAAGTTCCCCCACTTCCAGAACAGGGCTTCTGCCCAGCCCTGCGCCCACCACAGCTGCAACCTTCTCTGCAGTGCAGAAACACATGGCAGATGCCTGCAGTTAACTCCAGCCAGCGACCATCCCTCCCTATTGCCTCCAGTACCACGAAGCTGTGTGCCACCATCTCACATCTGTTTGTAGTCCTGCTACAATACAGCTCTGAAATAAAGGGATTGCAGAAAATACGTATTTCTCGTTCATGGCCGTACTGCTCGCTTACAAACGATTATGGAAGTAATGCGAGCACATGAAATTGATTTGTTTTTGTTGAAAATGAAGTAAAATTTTTAGTTCCTGGAGTTCCATCAGCTCCATTTGAAATTACCACAAAAACTGAACGTGTGAAGGTTTTGCAGGAGCAGAGACATCAGTATACGACTCAAAATTAATTTGCAATAGACATAACCGTGCTTTATCACCCCTGCTTGCGCCCTCAGTTGTGCAGCAGATTACCCTTGCCAAAAATCTCATAAATACATGGGTTGGGGCTCCTATTCCTCAGGAGCCACTGCCTACAAGGATGATGTTACAATGCTGTGCTCACCGCTACTGCTGTGTGCCTGGGTGCTGCAAAGCAAAGCAAAGCACAGCACAGCACAGCACACAGGGCGGTGCTGGAGGGCGGTGAGCAGCACGTGGGGATTGCAGCCCCAGCACTGGGAGTTCCGTGCAGGGATTGTCCCATTTCATGTTGACACACACAGATGTGAACGCAGTGCCCGGGCCTTTGCTTTCGCCACACACCTAATTGTGGACGTAGGGAAATACTGTGATTTGAAAACGATGGTCTCAAATCCGGTGTGATAACAACAGGTACAAAACCCCACGGAACACATGCAGAGGAGCACCGAGTCCTGCCCTGTGGGCTTGGCACACCCCTCCATCACACATGGATTTTTGGTATTACAACAGCAAAAGTGCCAAAACAACAGCTCCTAAAGCACGAGAAACGCTCTGAACCCAAATCCCCCCACATCTCAGCCGCCGCTCCGGCTGCTTACAGAGGATTTTTGGAACTGGCTCAGCAGAACACAGAGATTGCAGGCAGCCCTCCTGCTCCCTGCCCCACACAGCCAGCCCCGACCGCCAGCGCTCAGCCCGGGGGGGGCACGTAGCAGCCAAGCAGGGCCAAATGGCAGCGCCCTGCAGGCAGCACCGCGGAGCAGAGCAGCGTGAAGCAGAGCGGCCGTGACACCGCTGCCCGCGGGGCCGCTCACCTGCCCTGCACCTGCAGGGCCACGGCTGTCACCCCCTGACAGCACAGAGCAGAGACAAAGCAGGGAAATATCTGGGACAAAAAATGTCAGCCCTCGCAGACTCGGGAATAGGCTGCAGGAGATTAACATTTAGAAGGGATCCTAAGGAATTAACCACGGCAGCATTAAAACGGAGCTATCACTGCGCTAAAGGCACTGAGATACTGTGTAAGTTCAGCAAACCTCCCTTGCATCTGTCCAGGAGATGCTGTACAGCAAACGAATCGAGTTCGCTCCTTTTCTTGCAGAATGCTGCCGAAGGTACAGCGTTGCAGAGCTATGCAGCGCCTGCTGCATGCACACAGCCTGCACGGCCCTGCAGCACC
Organism: Gallus gallus; assembly: GCF_016699485.2. NCBI lineage: Eukaryota > Metazoa > Chordata > Aves > Galliformes > Phasianidae > Gallus > Gallus gallus. The sequence goes on from NC_052538.1 coordinate 35,639,329, forward strand.
TGCTGCATGCACACAGGCACGGCCCGCAGAGCACTGCGGCTCAGCTGAGGGACGGACACATCCATGTTCTGTTTGATAAATGTCACAGCTGCTCTGTGCCTCCCAGCTCCACGCCGAGCACAGCACAGACTGCAATTGGGATCCCAGCTTTGACCTGAGAGGTGCACTCAGACCTCCCCAATGGTGCACCCGCACAGCCCAAAGGCAGAACACGCCGACACACCTCTCAGTGCTCGTGAAGGACCGGACGGTGCAAGGCGCACGGGATGCACCACGGCCTTTTGATGAAGACAGGCTCCTGGTGCAGGCCTAACGCTTCTCCTCACTGTGCACACAGCACACCTCTGTGCCACCCGTGGGTCACACACAGGAATGCTACCAACCCCCAGTGACGGAGCACCTCCAGAAAGGAAGCCGGGCACTCAGCATGAAGGCACGGTGAGAACTTTGTGCCATTTGTTTTACAGCTGCATTACGGCCACTTTCATCGCCGGTAATTCTGACTGGTGATTGAAGTGTGCCATGTAAGTCGCATGTGACGTTAAAATGATGGAATAATTAAGACTGTAGATTGATGTGTCTGTAAAAAAAAAAAAAAAAAAAAAAGAACAAAAAACCAACTAAGCTAAGAAAAATTAGCTAATATGATTTGGTGTTTCCTAACGTGAGCAAACCCGTATGTCGTCAGTGAGGCACACAGCAAGCACAAGGCAGCACCTCAGCCAGCACTGCAAACAAAGCTGCTCTATGGAAGCCGTTCCCTCACCAGATGTGCAGTGCTGCGATGTGGGGCACGAGCACAGCACGCAGAGAAGGGTTGCAGTGCAGTGCCCCACAGCACAGCTGCCCCCAGAGGCGATGGGAGCACTGCAGCATCGCTCCCGCTGACCAGGAGGACGCTGCCCTGTTGTTCCAAGAGCCACTTCATCCTCACAGAGGGAGCGGAGGGGCACAGTGCTTAGTGCCCAAACCACCCGACTGGCTCTCCGTGTCCTTTCAGCGCAGAGAAGGGCCCACGTTTACTAACAGGAGTGGCTCTCACAGTACTGCACGCATACGGATGCCGACGAAACCCAGAAATAACCCAAACACGAGGCCTACCCAACAACCGTGCTGTTTACATTTGCTTTAACGTCAGTCGCTGTGGAGTTTGGCACATTTGCTGTCCTGCAGAAAACACAGCATTGAAGTCAGGCACTACCCTGCTGAAGTGAGAGGCTCTGTCTTGCTGCCGCTGCAACCAACCCAAGGCAGTGATAGCACATCCGCATGAAGCCCCAGCTCTGCAGAAATCCCTGCCTTCCGCTTCCACGGCTCCGTATGCCAGATGTGCCCCTTTTGAAAGGGAACGCAAATCACCTGTTTCATCAAAATGTGCTCTTCTGCTTAGAGTTGCCTCCCATTAAAATGCAATAACCCCATTATTTGCCCAGGCGCCCACTTTGAAACCGAAACCCAAAGCCGTGCTGCCCAGCACACCCCCAGCCCGGGGGGTGCATTTACCACTGCAGCTGGGGAGGGGGAGGCAAGAGGAGATCAGAAGAACAGAGAAAGAGCACACCGTATAGAAAATGTCAAACATGTCAAAACATTCATGAATACCAACATCTCCCTCCGCACCACAGCCAGCCATAAAGGTTACTTAGGGCTAACGTTTCAGCAAATGCAGATTATGCAGCAGTGGGTTCACTAATACAGCAGAAATCACCTCCAGGTGCATCCGAGGTGCGCTTCGCACGCAGCCGGCGCGGGGACTTCTGCTACCAAAGAGAAGTCAGGGGGCTAAAATCACACGGAGCAGCTCCCCAGCTCCGGCTTCCCCAGACATAAATTCCTGCTGGCTGTTCCCTACGCCTGTGACATATGCGATGAGGATAATTAGGTAAAGGGCTAAGAAAGCAAGTGTTGCTGATTGCATTCCAAAACTAATAAAGCTCCTGCGAGGGTGTCACGCCTGCGGTAATTCATCTTTCCCATACGGCGCTCAGGAAAGGCAGCCCCAGAACACGTCCCGACTGCCTCGGCCCTGAGCTGCACTCCTGGATTCCACCAGAACCACAGACGTACGGCTCTATGGGACGCAGAGCCCCGCACACACGAGGCACACACTGCACTGCCTGGGCTGCAGAGCAGTGAGGCTTCCATTACATGTCAGGAGATGACCACCATGCACTGAATGAGCCAACACCTGGCCTGAGCTAACCCTAAATTGTTTGTCACATTGCAAACTCCAACATGTTTGGGGGGATGACACACGAGCACCGTCCCCTCACCTCTCAAAACCAGGGGGAGAAAAACCAGGGGGAGAAATGTGTCCAGCACTGGGATGGCCCACGATATAACCGTGTGGAAGGAGGAACGTGGCTTTAGATAACTGCAGCAAACAGGCTCTGTTCCGACGCATCACACACTGAAAGAGTGACTCCTGAAGTCGGTGCAACGAACGAGCAAAGAAGTCAGGTAACAAACTGATAACAAAGCAGAAAAAAAAGGAAACCCCGAGGGAACGAAGCAGAACGGCTTTGTCTGCCTTCCCACGCAGGCCGAGCACAAAAGGCAGCCCCAAATGTAACGATCGGTGTGCAGCTAAAACAATTAACACCGTTACTAACCGGGGATACCGCACATCTGAAAGTTACGCCCTCCGATCGGACCGGGGCTCGGCCGCTCCGTGCCGCTCCGTGCCGACCCCCCGCAGCCCGGCAGGGAACGGCGTCGTGCGGGGCTGAGGCCGAAGGACGGACGGCTCCTCTGCGCCGGGCCCGGGGCGCTCCGAGAGGCAGAAAAGTTCTTTCAAATACACGGCCAAAAGAAAGTAAATATCGAGTGAAAGCAGCCCGTGGCCAACAGGAAGCTAAACCGGGTGGCATCTCGGTGTAAGGGTTAAAGTCTCGACGTCGTCGGCAATACCAAGCGGCGGACCCCGGCCGGCACGCAGCGCCCGCACCCGGGCCGATACCCGCACGGGCGGCGGCCGGCAGCGGCACTCACTGCTTTCGGCGCTTACCGGGAATCCATTCCTCCTCGTCCATCCGAGCCGTAAAACCTCCGCACCCGACAGACCCGACGGCTCCGTTCCAGCCTCCGCGTCGGCGCTGAGCGGCGCGGGCGGCCCCGGAGCGGCACGGGACGGGGGGAGAGAAGGGGGCGACCCCAGCAGCACGCGGGGTTCGGCCGCGGGCGGAGCAGGCCCGGAGGGGCACGAAGCCCCGCTCTGCCGGCGGAGCGGCCGCCGCGCGAACCGCTCTAAGGCCGCCCGGGCTCTGCCCCGCGTATCTGAACCCCACCTGGCCCCGCACCTGAGCCCGCGCCGCCCGCCCGGGCCCGGCCCCTTAACCCGGCCGCCGTGTGTTTCCCCGCTCCCAGAGGGGGCCGCGCTCGATGCCGATCTCCCCCGGCGCTCCCTGCCCGCTCTCCCCGCCTGCTCCTTCCCGAGTGTCGGTGCCCCCGGGCTGGCCCGGTCCTCCGAAGCGGGGGGAATCGGCCCGGAGTGTTCCGAAAAAGGCTTCGAAATAGGCCCGTCGGTGCTAACGGCCGTGGCCTCGCATACCCACGGCCCCGACGGGACAAACGCCTCCGGCTCGGGCCCGCGGACGGCCGTGGAGCTGCCGCCGAGCTGTCTCTCCCCGACGGCGCGGCCGGCCCCGCTCCACCGCGCTGCGGCGCGGGCAGCGCCCGGGGGCTGCGGGAGCGGGGGGAACAGGGGCAGCTCCGCTCTGGGGAGGGCACGCTCAGGGCTGTCTCTGCCCTCCGGCTGCCGCCTCCCGGGGCCGTTCGGGGTCGGGCACGCGGCCGCGGGAAGCGTCGCAAGGCGTCGGTGAGAGCACGTCGAGAAGCAGCGCTCCGGCGGGCGTTTCGTTTATCCCCGACGCGGGAGGCGGAAGTTCCCCAAATTCCCCAGCTTCCCCCGTCAGCTCCGTTCCCGGAACGGACCGCCGCTCCCCGCCCGCGTCCCGCAGCCCCCAGCGCCGCTCCGGGCTGAAGCCGACGGAGGAGGGGGAGGGCACGGCCGCTATCGCTGCCTCCTCCTGCGGTCCCTGAACTGACCGGGAAGTTCCTTCTTAAGCGCGACGCTGACCGCAATTGATTCCTACAAAGCCGCGCTGCGGTTCGCCTTCCCCGGAGCGGCGCTTGCCGGGACCCGCAGGCGTTGCGGTGCGGAACCGAAGCGAACCCCCCCGGGGCCGCCCCGTTCCGCGCTGCGCGCCGCGGGGCTGAGAGCCGCTCCCCAAAGGGACCACGAAGAGCGGTGCGGGAGCCCGGCGGCGCCGCCGCTACAAAAGGCGGCCGAAGGACCCAAACCTCTCCGACCGGGGACAAAAAGCGGCGGAAGGACCAACCTCTCCGTGCGGGGTTTTCCTCCTCCTCCTCCCGCAGAGCCGCCGCGATCCGCCGCGCGTTACTGAAACGAAAGCGCCCCATCCATTCTCCTGTGCGGTTTATTACTACACTGTCAGTCTATTGTCCTTTATTTGCAATGGGTGCTGGCGCTGCTGCTTCTCACTTGGACAGAAAGAAGACGAGATTCTGTTCGTTTACACGTTTTATTGTTGTAAACATTAAAATTGTCTTTCTCAAAGAAAGAGTTATAGGGGAAAATAAAACAAATCCGCGTTTCTAACTGTCGTACACCATAGAAAAAAAGGCAGTGGTCTGTATTGTGTGCCATACTGGAAATATACAAAGAAAAAAATACTACAGTATATGGCGATATTAAAAATATTACTCCGACGTAAAATAATATATTAACCGACAAATTTTAGACATTAAAAAAGAAAATAACCAACAAAACAGAACAAAAATTCAAAGTGCTCAGTAATTTCCAGGGAGCGATGTATATTATAAGCGCTCTGGAAACGGCCAGAAGCTGCTGCATGCAAAGTTCGTTTCGCTTTAGACAACAAAATAATCAAGATATAAACTTCTTTCCTTTTAATCAACATCAACAGTACATACAACACTTACAAACAAGGAATGTGGACGGTGCTTACAAACACTATGTGTCCCTCCGCGAGGATTTCGGGGTCGGTAATACTTTTGTGCCCACCTATTTTACAACTGAGAAAACGTTTGAAGCTCAGAGAACTACCAGTCCTTATAAAAGCTAACAGACTACATAGTGTCTGAAATACTATTTATAGAATATAGACATTACTGAAATAGCAAGTGCCTATAACATCGCCGCCTTAGGATCGTCACGCTTCCCTCGCACGGAGTGATTCGCTTTTCCTTCTCTTTTTTAATGTGGTTTTTTCCCCCCCCAACACGTTTAGCTTTTATTTCTTAATTCTTTAGAATTGGTTCCCCTATAGATTCATAACTAGGCACGGGTTCATCTGCAGAAAAGCCAAACCGCGTCTGATAACTGTACAAGCCTTTCCCTTCCTTCCTGGCATGCCGCCCACGGAACATTTAGGATCTGTGTATATTACAGCTTTCTTTTACAGCAGAAAACTTTAAGTCTTTAGGAGGCGATGCCCGCGGGTCCCTCAGCGCGTGGGCTGCCCCTCTCGCTCTGAGCCGCGCGCCCGGCGTCGCCAGATCGCTTCGTCTGCTTAACCGGAAGTCCTCAACAATAAACTCATCTATAAGCCGAGAATAAAAAGTTTATACCATGGGATTTGTGAAGTCCGAGAGCCGCATCCATGGTGCCCCAGAGCCAAACGCCCCGTCGCGCTCCGCCCGCAGGAGGCTCAGCGCTCGCTGGGAGGGGGGCTGCGCCGCCCCACGCGCTGCCCCGTGCCCAGGTGAAGTCCCCTTCCGACGGGCGAAGGTTCCTCGAGTCCAGCGTCAGTGCACGGGAAGAGTCTTAAAAAGGTAAAGTGTCCAGGAAGAGTTTGTCGATTATTGCTGGCGGTGGCACCAAATCCTCCAGTTTCAGGTAGAAAATGCGCTGCAGCCCCTGCGTGCAAAGCGTGCGGAGTTCGGGGAGCTTCCCCAAGAGTTTGGACAAATAGTTGGGGCGATTCAGGCCCCCGTTGTTGAAAGTCACATGGTCCTTGAGACAATTCACTATCTTGTTCTGCAGCTCTTCCACCCGCTTGGGTTCTTTGAGCCCGTGCCTCTCTGCAAAACACACGGGAGGGCGCGGGACGTTACGGGGTGACACCGCGGGACGGCAGTGGGGGGCAGGAGATGGGTGGGGGGCACTGACCTGTCACCATGGCCAGGGCAGCAATGCAGGAGAACGCCGAGATGTCGATGTTCATGTTCTGCAAGTTGGAGGAAAACTCAACGATGGAATCGATCCATTCCCCGAAGCCGCGGACGCACTGCAGCCGGTGCAGGACAACCCCATTGCAGAAGATGAGCTTCCCCTCCACGGGGTTCGACCTGCGGGGAGCGCGACAGCAACGGCATGAATGGGGGAGCGGCCGAGAAAGGAAAATTGGATGGGAAAAGAAAAACGGTAGAGAGGGAAAACGAGAGAGGACAGAAAGGGAGGAGAGAGAAAAAAAACACATGAAAGGGAAAGGGAAAGGAGAAAAGAGAAAGGGAAAGGAGAAAAGAGAAAGGGAAAGGAGAAAAGAGAAAGGGAAAGGAGAAAAGAGAAAGGGAAAGGAGAAAAGAGAAAGGGAAAGGAGAAAAGAGAAAGGGAAAGGAGAAAAGAGAAAGGGAAAGGAGAAAAGAGAAAGGGAAAGGAGAAAAGAGAAAGGGAAAGGAGAAAAGAGAAAGGGAAAGGAGAAAAGAGAAAGGGAAAGGAGAAAAGAGAAAGGGAAAGGAGAAAAGAGAAAGGGAAAGGAGAAAAGAGAAAGGGAAAGGAGAAAAGAGAAAGGGAAAGGAGAAAAGAGAAAGGGAAAGGAGAAAAGAGAAAGAAAGGGAAAGAAAGAAGATGGGGGGAGAAAAGCTAAACAACTAATTAGTCGAGGAGCCATAAATGAAGGATTTAAGAGGCACCTAATTACCGTGGAGTTAATAAAGCACAGCTTCATTAACCGGCCCCGAAAGGCTCCGCTTCCCATCGCCCGCATCCCGGCTGGGGCCGCTCACCTGTACGCCAGGCGCAGCACGAAGAGCTCGAGGAAGGCGGACTCGAAGAGCAGATCCTGGTCGGTTTTGGGCAGGTCGGTGAAGCCGGGGATCTTCTCTGCCCAGCCGCGGATGATCTCCATGGAGCCGGTGAGCAGGTCGTAGAACTGCTGGATGTGCTGAGTGTCGTCCCCGCTCATCTGGTAGTCGGGGTTAGCCTGGAACTGGAAATTCATTTTAAAAAGCACTTAATGAGGTTCTCCGAAGTATATAACCCGTGAAATTGCTAACCCCGTTTCTAGGAGGGGAGCCGGGTTTTTCTAACAATTAAATCTCTCTCTGACCACTAAGGAAATTAGATGTTCCGGGGCAATTAATTCCATTAGGAACGGCAGGACGAGGTCGCCGCCTGCGATATGCAAATCGCCGCTTCCGCGCAGCTCAGCGCGGGGCCGCCCCGCGGGGACGACCGCCCGGCCCGCGAGGAGAGCGGCGCAGCCGGCGCTGGGGCCGCCCGGAGCGCGGCCGGGGAGCGTCCGCCCGCCCGCCGCAACGCGCTGGGGCTGAGCCGCTCCGGGCTGAGCCGCTCCGGGCCGAGGCGCTCCGGGCCGCGGGCTGCGGGCGGCCGCTGCGTGCCGGGCGCGGAGGGCGCGGCAAGGTCCCAACGCGAGCTCGGTCCAGCTTACCCTGGAATAGTCCAGGCTGGTCATAGCCGGGTTGGAGTCGACATGGGCTCTCACCAGCGCACTGATCAGACTCACCGGGGGAGAGGGGGGAGAGGGCTCCTGGGGGCTCTTCGGTTTGGATGGCAAGCGACCCCTCCGGCCTTTGAGGCTGTCTGTGCGAACCACTGCAAGAGAAGCGCGGCTCAGCCGCCCCGACGGGGCTCGGCTCGGTGCGGCCCGGCCCGGCGCTGAGCCCCGCACTCACCCTCCTTCACCATGCCGACGGCCAGGCACTTCTGGAAGCGGCAGTACTGGCAGCGGTTCCGGCGGCGTTTGTCCACCGGGCAGTTCTTGTTGGCCAGGCACACGTATTTGGCGTTCTTCTGCACCGTGCGCTGCGGGGCGGGACGGGACGGGACGGGACGGGGAGATCGCGGTGTCAGCGGGGGGTCCGCAGGAGCCGCCATCCCCGCTCCCCGCCGCCGCGTTTCTCCCCTTCCCTTTCCTTCTCCCATTTCTTTCCCTTTTCTTTCTCCTTTTTTTTTTTCTTTTTTCCCCATTTTTTTCTTTTTCCTCCTTTTTTTTTTCTTTTTCCCTTTTCTATTTTTTTCTCTTTTTTTTTCCTCCCCCGTTTTTTTCCTCCCCCCCTCCCCTCCCCTTCTCCCTTTCTTTTTTCCCAGGGCATTTAACAGCAGAATATTGACAGCGTTAACATCTGAGCTAACCCCACAGCGCTTTATATGCCGAGAGAAGGGACGGAGGCGCTCAGCAAATACACATCCGTGGGCACTCATACTATTCACATCCCTTGGAGACCTTCTCCATTCCAAACGATCCGATTATTCAATCAGGACGCCGAAATAAAGAGATCCTTTCGCTCCGCCGCGGGGAATTCCGCTCCGCTCTGCCCCGACCGCCCCCTCCTCCCCCCCCCCCCCCCGGCTCAGCCCCGCTCACCTTGAAGAAGCCCTTGCAGCCCTCGCAGGTGCGCACGCCGTAGTGCTGGCAGGCAGCGTTGTCCCCGCAGACGGCGCAGAGCCCCTCGTTGGACGGGGACCCCCGCGAGGGCGGCGACGGCACCTGGCTGTCCAGCAGCTGCGGCGCGTGGCCCAGCGGCAGCCCGGGGAAGGCCATGGCCGGCTGCTTGCGGATGGGGCTCGGCACGGCGAAGGGCTGCCCGTCCACGCCGTGGTGGGGGCCGGCCGGCTCCGCGTTCATGGGCACGTGGAGGGGCCCGTCGAAGCGCATCTGGCAGCTGGAGACGGGAGTGCCGGGGGGGGACTGCTTGAAGGAAAAGAGCGAGAGGCGGGAGACGGGCGCTTTGCGCTGCTCGATCATGTGCGTGGTGGCCACGTAGTTGGGGTGGAAGTTGTGCAGGGAGCCGGCGTCGTCCCACACGGGGCCGTGCTGCACCTGGAAGCCGGGCGTGGAAGGGGTCGGGGGCGACGAGGGCTTGTAGTAGACGGAGCCCGAATGGGCCATCACGTCGTCGGGCTGGGGGGGCAGGTGGCCGTGTTGCTGGTAGCCGTGCATCTGAATGTCTTCCACCTTAATGGAGGACTGCTGTCCGGACAGGGGCATTTGGTACAAGCAAGGAGGCTTCACGTCGTAGCTGCTGTTGTAGTTGTCCATAAAGGTACTGAAACTGGGGAGAGAAGTGGTGGCAGTGATTTCAGTGTTGGTGAGGTCCATGCTAAACTTGACAAACTCCGGAGTTAAGAAATCGGAGCTGTATTCTCCTGAAGAGTGGTAACTGTAGCTCTGGGAGGCCGGGCTGGCTCCTTGAGGCGAGGACCCATACTGAGCCTGAACACAGGGCATGGCTGGAAACGAAACGGGGACACACACTCAGCCCGGGCGGCTCCGCGCCCTCCGTCGGCCCCGCGCCGCTCCCCCGCCCCGCTCCCAGCGCCGGCAACGCCCGGGACGGCGCGGGGGCTGCGGGACCCCCGCCCGGCTGCGGGATCCCGGCCCCGCACCGCGACCTCCGCCCCGCGCCGCCGCTCGGGCTCGCGGGGCTCACAAACCTTCAGGCGAGTTGGAGGCGTTTTCGAGGGAACTAAAGGCGGACAGCGTCGGGACGCGGCGGGGAGCGAAGTTTCCGCGGTGTCAGCGCTCGGAGGGCGACTCCAGCCTGCCCGGTGCGCCCGCTGCAACACACGCGCGGAGCCGCCCGTCAGCCGCTCGCGGGCGTTCGGGTCGCCGGCACCGAAAGAGAGAAGCGCCGACCCCCCTTCCCCCCCTCCCGGCCCCGGCTGCGGGAAAGGCTCCGGCGGCTGCGGGCGGCGCGCGTGGGCGCGGCGGGGACGGGGCTCGGGGGGAAACTCCGCGCCGCTCCGCGCACGCGGGCGGCTCTGCCCTCGCTTTTCTGGCGGAGGGAACCGCTTCGGTTTTTCCTCCCCGCCGCTCACGTCAGAGCCGCCCCGCCGGGAGAGGCGAGGAGCGGGGGCGGCCGCACCTCCCCGAGGTCCCGGCGCCGCGGTGACATTTGGAGCCCTGCCCGAGGGGGCACGGCCGACAGCGAGCCCGGATTCACTCGAAGCGGACGGAAAGCACGGCCGCACACTGGGCGAGCCGCTCCCGGCCCGCGCCCAGCCGGGACCCCCCGGAGCCGCCCGGCCTCGCCCGGCCGGGACACGCGCCGAGAACGGCCCCGCCGCCCCGCGCATCCCCCGACGGCGGCCGCGCCCCACGCGCGGAACCCCGCGGGCAGCGCCGGGCACGGGGTGCGCGGTGTCGCGGGACTCACCGGAGAGCGGAGCGGGCATCCGAGTGGCGGGCGGCGGTGGGCGCGGGGCCGGCGCGGCTCGGCACGGCGGGACACGGCCGGGCACGGCGGGACTCCGCGCGGGAGCGGCGGCGGCAGCGCAGCGCCGTGCGAGCGGAGCGCTCGGAGTGCCCTTCCCGCAATGTGCCTTTGTTTATGTGCGCTCCGCGTTCCCAACCAACGTGCACCTAAAGGCTTCGAGCGTCACCGCGCGTCAGCGCCGCCCGCCCAATCAGCCCGCCGGGGCCGGCCGCCCCGCGCCGTTGGCCAGCGCTCGCTTTGGTAAATTTCCGACGTGACATCACCGCGAGTCACGGCTTAAGGTGGGCTCGGGCCGCCCCGCGTCGCCCCGCGGCCGCCCCCCGCTCCCCGCCCCTCTCCCCGCGGCCGCCGTCGATGGGTCCGCGCGGGGCGCGCCGTGCTGCGCTCGGGGTGCGCGGCCGCTGCCGCCGTGCGCGGCGCTCCGCGCGCCCGCAGCGGAGCTCCCCCGCGAGGTTCCGGGCGGGGCGGACCGCGGGGGCGCGCCCGGGGATCCCCGCCCGCCCCGTCGGCGACGGCACCTTAAGCGGGGCGGGGAGGGGGCGGGGCCTCATTTGCATGAGCGCCGCCTCATTTGCATGGAGCGCGGCGGCGTCACCCGCGGGCGAAAGGGAAAAAGTGAGCGCGGGGCGGGGCGGGGCGGGGCGGCCGTGACGCAGCGGGCGCCGCCATTGACGCAACCGCGCGGCGCGCCAAAAGTGCCCGAAATAGCCCCGCGCCCCGACGGGATCCGCGCGGCGGGAGGGGATGGCCGGGGGGCCCGCAGAGCGGCCCGGCACGAGGTACGAGGCACGAGGCACCCAGGCAGCAGGCGGGGAGCCGCTTCGGCTCGAGATGAGCGGGATTCGGGGGAAAAAAACGCAACAAAAACCAGAGATGCGATCAGTTTGTGCAGCGAAAAGAAGGCAAACACGCGGTGATGCCGTACGTCTGGCGGGTGCTCTCCCATAGGTCCCTGAGCGGCCCATCCCGTGTCTGCAGCCCAAAGGCTTTTCCCGAGGGCTGGGATCAGGCGCGCTCTCCAGCTCCCCAAACGGAGGCTGTAGGTTGGCCCTCTCTCCAGGTAACAGCGACAGGATGGGAGGGGACGGCCTCACGTTGTGCCGGGGAGGGTCAGGTTGGGTATGAGGAACCATTCCTTCTCCACAGAGCAGTCAGGCAGCACCACAGCTGCCCAGGGAGTGGCGGTCACCGTCCCTGGGAGTGTCCCAGAGCCGTGGGGATGTGGCACTGAGGGATGTGGGCAGTGGGCATGGTGGGGTGGGTTGGGTTGGTGATCCTAAAGGGCTTTTCCAACCCTTATGATCGCATGATTCTGTGGTTCGATGATTGTGTGAGCTGATGGAGATGAGAAAAGAGAGCCCGTAACACCACAGCAGCACACGGTGCCGTGCAGCACAGCGGCTGTGAGCCGACCTGCATGGAGCAAACCCCGCACAGGGCCCAGAGATGCACCTCATTACCATATCCTTAGAATAGATGTGAGATAAATTTCATTACTCACTTAAAAGTTCTGAAGTTAACAGCATAAACTTGAAGTTGAGTAATTAAGTAATCCTTATATAGACACTTATTAAAGTATTTATACATATTATCTTAAATCTACATCTATCATTTTGCCAATTAAAATTAGGACTTTAATTGCAATTAAGTAATTTAATTGCCAATTGAACAGCAAAATTGCTAAGTGACTAATTTTAATGCCTATTTTAATTACCAATCATGACTGGGGAGGGAGCTAATCAAGCAGTATCAGAGTAATGATGTGAAAAAAATGGAGAACAAACATTCGAGACTCCATGCCTTTAAAAAAGAACTCCAAATTAAATAACTGCAAACACAATTTCATACGTGTGGCGAAATGCTGTATTTTGGTACCTAAATACGAGAGCACAAAGGAGACCTTTAATTAAAAAGAAGCACCGCTCTTCCCCTAAAGTACTGAACGCAGAGTGCTGTTGGTCCCTATTTCTCTGCTGCTCTGCCCAGCGTGTAACCCAGTGCTGCGGGGGGGTGGGAGAGCTGGGAGGGCTGTAGCTGGGCTGCCCTGGGGAAGGGTGAGGGCACACACGGGCACACGTGGGCAGAGCACACACGGGCACACACGTGTGCGCATGCTGTGTGTGCAGAGCTGTGCCATTGCCACTCCCGTGGGTGGTTGCAGAGATTCAGTGCTGAATTGCTCTGCTCAGACACAGGAGGGCTGAACCAGCACGCTCTGCAAAGCCAAAATGCTGTGACCCCAAGGGGCATCACCTGCTGCCAGCTGGTGTTGGTGTGCAGCCCACCAGGAGGAGTGCACCACAGCAGTACTGGGGATGGGTTTTGGAGAATACCCCTGCAGAGGCCTGGCCCAGTAGCTGTGTGTTTGATCAAAGCACAGAGATGTACCAGATGCTGTGTGATACAGCAAGGGGCAAACCTTCCCCATCCCTGGAGGCATTCAAGGCCAGGCTGGATGTGGCTCTGGGCAGCCTGGTCTGCTGGTTGGCGACCCTGCACATAGCAGGGGGTTGGAACTGATGAGCACTGTGGGCCTTTTCAACCCAGGCCATGCTGTGATTCTGTGAACTCCCCAAAGGAGCATTGCAGTGCAGGAGCTGAAGGAGCACAGAGCCCAGCAGTGCTGGTAGCAGTGGGGCCCAAGTGTGTGGCACAACCTCGGGGTGGGGAACCCGAACACTTGGGTGCCTCATTCTGCATTGATTTGCACGAGGAGCCCCGCCCTCACTTTGCCTATATTTCTGAATGAGCATCATTCGGCCTTTCCTGCCCAGAGCCCTCCCATGGCACCACGCACGGAGTGTTTCCCGCAGCCACGCTCGTTCTGTTCTCACTGCAGTCCGGTTATTCCGGGGTCCTTAACGCCGTTTTCCTTATTTCAGGACGAGAAGCCGTGGGCTGCCCGCTCGGCAGCTGTCGGGGCCCGGCCCTCACACGGGCGGTTCGTGGCCGACTGCCGGCTCTGCCCTCTCGGCACGGCGGCGCGGTGCGTTCGCACCCCCCGCTACCCGGCTCGGGGGACGGAGGTGAACCCCGGCGCTCCTCTCCCGCTCGGAGCCGCTCCGCCGTCCCCGGGACGCGCGTGATTGATACCAGTCGGGTCGAGAGGCTAAACGGCCCATATGGCACCGCCGCAGCCCATCTGCTCTCTGCCCATCCGTGCTTAAGCTGCCATTAGCAACATCTGCACTCCCAGAAATGCAGCTGTGCGGGACGCTCCGCCCGACCCGCGCGCTGCTTCCCGGCGGAGGGAGCGGCACAGCCGGCGGGCGGGGGGGCGCGGCCCCGAGGGGCGCGTCGGGAGCGGAGCTGCGAGCGGAGCGTCGGGAGCGCGCAGAGCGGGGGCGAGCGGCGGCCCGGCCCGACGCACGGCGTTCCCCGCAGGCGGCGGCGGCAGCGCGGCTCCGGTTCGCGTCCTCCGGAAAGTCGGCGGGCTGAGGGGCCCGGGGAGCTTTCTTACATAAAGCGCACATCTGTGTGTTGGAACAGCCGCCCACGTGCCTGCTATAGCACAGACGTAGTTTGGGTTTTTAACGTGGCACTGACTTCCTGAAAGGTTTGGAAATGCCCGAAGCGGTGACTGCACTGGAGGGACCGACACGGCTCCCAGGTGCTGCAGCCCGGCTCCCACGGCGCTGTCGGCGCTGAGTGCCCGCCCAGCCGCGCAGCCACTCAGGAGACACCAAAGTGACGGCTGCAGCGCTCAGCTCTGGAAGTTATTTTGCTTCCAGTACGACGTATGACTGCAATGGCTCTTCTCTCCCCGCACTGACGTGTGCGGGCCACGGAGCTGCATGAGGACCCTGACCGAGCTGCTCACGCGGTGCATTTGGCCACCAAGCTGGGTTCCCAGGCAGCCTGGGGACTGAGCCAGCAGCCAATGAGAACCCCACAGCTCGTGTCCCAGCCCGGCTGCCTGCTGCCCTGCGTTCCCATCCCTCAGGCCTGGTTGGCACACGGGATGTGGGGCTGCGGTGCACGCTGACAGCCGCCCGCTGTTCCGCAGCCCGGGGAAACCAAGAATAACAGCACTTGGGGGATGTGTTTATGTCACAAGTGCTCTGAAATAGCACAATTACACATTGTTGTTTTTTTCCCGCATTATGAGTATTAACTGCCAACACCCACAGAAATCTGGTGTAATTAACTTCGTTCCTTAAGCGAGACCCTTCCCATTGTCTGGGGGTACTTCTTACTGCGACCTGCTCCCCTCGGGCAGTCTCAGCACTGAGCCATCCAGTCGCCGTGCATGGTGGCACAGGCACTGAGGAGCTGTGCAGCAGTGAGAGTGCAGCTCCTCATCTGAGCGACTGCAGCATCGGTTGGAGGCGCAGGGCAGGGAGAGCAGACCCATCCAATCGCTAATTGCAAACAGTGCTGGTGTAGAGAACGGTGTTTGTAATTATGAACATAGCTATTAAAATATCATTTTGCTTTTTAGGCTGCCTGATTCTAGCATGGGGTATGAAGGAGCTATATTTGAAGAAGTTTATCATTTCCAATGCTTCGGAGAAAAGGAAGTCTAAGCTGGAAATGAAGCTCCTTTATCACTTTTAAAGGCTGGTTTGCACTGATTCTGCTCTGCCCCAGCACTGAGTGCAGCCCCAGCCCTCCCCAGGGATGGTTGCTGCCCACACTGGCAGCTTGAGTGGGGGACAGAGGAAGGCCGTTGGGGTTTGTCTTTTTGCAGGTCGAACTGAATGGGGTCTGCTTCTTCAATATGAAAACCATGGATTAAAACTGAAGTGAAAATGGAACGCTGTGAATGTTACTAGTGGGTAAAAAGAAGTTGGGTTGTTTTTTTGTTTGTTTTTTTGGATGGCAGAACTTTAATTATAAGAAGTACTGTAAAAAATCTAGATGGCATATTTACTCATTTGGTCCGTACAACAGCCAGCAAAATCAGCCCATATTGATGGGATACGCAGGAAGAAATGTATTAGTTTGCAGAGCACAGCATTCCAGTGCAAGATAGCATTGAAAAAAACAAGTCAATTCTTCCATTAGTCAAATTCCTGTTAAATTATCCATACTTCCCAGTGAGCAAGTCCATGGACCAGGTTCCTATCAATGTATTGATGGTGAAGGCTGGATATGCTGGTATCTAAAAAACACCCACAGAATGAAACCTGCCCCCATCATACAGCATCGTTCCAGGGATGGGGAATGCCACAGAGCTCTGCAACCAGCAGACAAAAGTGTGGATTTTGGAGGGGAGGGATGCAGGGTGCAGAATGGTGCAAAGGGAAGAGGCACAGGGAGTGACTGTGGATGGGATGAGAGCGTTTCTGTTGAGACCTTGTCAGTGTTTGGCATATGCAGGTCTGCCCTCCTCTGTTATCCGTGCACCCATCAGCTCCTGGGAGTCACTTTGATGAAGGAATCAGAGGAAAATTGGAAAATACCTTCAGCTTGAGGCCTGAGTCAAGTGCTGTTATTAATAGCGTGTTTAATTACGAGTGGCATCTAAATCAGGTGAGTCTGGGAAGGTAAGATGAAGGGGGAAAATTGCCGTAAGAGCCTCTGATTAGCGAGTAAAACACAATTAGCTGTTCTCAAAGAGCAGCAAAGCCCACACCTGATGACCACCACCTGCAGCCCGGGCTGTGTGTCCTGCAGGTCTCCATCCTCGTGGAGGTCCCATAGCGGTGTGCATGAGGTGTGGCAGCTTTTTGGGTGCCCTGGTGCAGGGCTGGGTGTCCCTGGGGCAGCTCCTTCCCTTTGCTGCAGGGAGGCACAGCAGCCAAACCTGGGCTGTGTGTTGGGTTAGAACAGCTGCAGTGCACACGCTCCAATCTCTTGAGCAGAGTTGGTCTGTGCACCAAATCCTTCCTAAGCCTCTTTCTTAGCAGGTGCCTGAATTTCAGAGGTATAAGGTGAGATGCTGTGGGTCGGGATCTCGCTTCTTTCAGATACTGGTATTATTACTACTTTATCTAATTGGAGCTCTGAAGTGAAAAATACTCCTTCTTCTCTGACTTCGAGGTCTCAATGAACAATTTTTTCTGTTACAGTTCTCTGTTTCTGTGTAATTTTAGCATCATACCAGGACAGGGAGCGTAACTTCAGGGAGCTGCTTTGACACACACTGCTCTGCCATGGGGTTAACAGCAGACCCAGTGTACCATATCCCTGAT
Organism: Gallus gallus; assembly: GCF_016699485.2. Lineage (NCBI taxonomy): Eukaryota > Metazoa > Chordata > Aves > Galliformes > Phasianidae > Gallus > Gallus gallus. Next base: position 35,655,909 of record NC_052538.1, read on the forward strand.
GGCAGCGTGCTCACTTGGCAGCAGCAATCAGCTCCATCCCAGCAGCTCCCAGCTATCCCTGCTCCTCACATCCACTGCCAATGAGACTTCTGCTTTGCTCAGTGCAAGCAACAACTCCTTGTCTGTCAGTGGATGATGCTTTTCTGCAGTTATTTCTAGGGTCCCGTGCTGCACGGTGGCTGCCTGGCAGTGGGAGTGGGAGAGCAGACAGAGAGGTGTGGGACAGAGACCCACAGTCAGCTGAACATCCTTTTCTGCCCATGCAGGAATCAAAGCTTTTAGTGTTATTCAAAGTCAGCATCACACACAGAAGAAATAGTTGGCTGCTGCAATCAGCAGTGATGAACAATCATTATGAGGTGCAAAAGGAGCATTGTTAATAGGAGGCTACATCTCCAGGTCAGTTTGACTGCACGATTTTATGAGCTTAAAGACCTACACACCTCAACTTCAAGAATTATTTACTCCCAAGATATTTACCTCTTCCACTTCTTTCTGAAAATCATAATAATAGCAGTAACTCTGTTCTGCATTCCAGGCATAAGCTGAAGAACAGGAGGAAAAGCAAAGCAAGAGATTCCCATGTTGAGACCATGGAGCGCAGGAAGCTGCAGTGCTGTGCAGCCATCTGAACTCAGAGTGATGTTTGACCTCAGATGATGAACAGCAGCTTTGCCTTCTTGCTGTGCAATGCCAGATCACCAGAAAAGACCTTAGCTAATACTTGTAATGATATCGTGGCTCAGATTGGGTGTACGAGCATGTTGTATGCTGCTTAACAGCAGAAGGTGATGGGATTCGATGGAGATGCATATATGTATTTCCTAACCTTCAGCAGGAACAGCAAAGAACTCTTGTTCCAAGAAGGAATTCAGAATATCTCCTCCGCGTTCTACCTCTGCATGCTGAGACAGAGTGAGAACTGCAGTCATGGAGTGAGAAGACTCACAGAAGAGGTCAGTGCTTACCATAACAACAGCGGTGCACTTTTGCAGGGCTGTGGTATTTTCCAGGGTGTTGTAGTTGGGCATTCCCTGCACAAAGCATGAAGGACCGTGCCATGCTGACATGCTGACAAGGCAGCCTCTGTCCCGGTCTCACAGGCAGCACTGTGAGCTGGAGTTGCCTTTAGCCGTCAGATACATCAGCTTGATAATCTGTGCAAAGGTGTGTGGTTGGTACACCCCATCTGTCTGAGTTCTACAACAAGTCCCTGTTTGCATCAAATTCTGGACTGCTCGCGTCCCTCTCTGACTACACTGGAGAACAGCTGAGGTCCCTCTCACTGAACGCTGCTTCCCAAGGGCTGAATTCGGATGAGAAAACCACTGTAACACTGGGTAATTAATTTGTCGGCCAAATAATTTCTGCAGGGCTATCACTTACTTCTCTGTCTGCAACCCCAATGAATCTCCCAGCTCGCAGCTTTAATCCCATTTTCTGCCTTTTAATCTCATTTTTTCACTCTAATTTTCATAGCTCCTACTATTCAGTGGGAATAACCAGAGCCAGGTGAGCACGGATTCTGTGGCACATATTGAATGCCTGGAGACCAACAACAGAGCTCCTGGAATGGAATTCCTCCATTCCAGGCGGTCCACTGCAACAAATAATGGACTCAACAAAAAGAACAGCTATAAGAATAAAGGAGAAAGAGTGATTTGTATTTGGAGGAATTATGAGTGTGACTTCATTCAGAACCAGCCCAGCACACGTGTAGAACTCCCTAAGTGCAGTTCAGAGCATTGCGTCCTCTGATCAGGTAGGAACTAATTTGCTAAGTGCAAAAGTTGGAAAATTTTGTAGCTGTTTAACAGCAAATCACAGATCTGTCCTCATTTATTTTTCCTGACACATTTATTATTGAAAGATGGTTTGGTGAGTGCCATAAGTAAGCAGGCGGTGTTGTTCCTGAGCCCTGAGATTTGTCACTTCGGCTACATCTTTCTGATCTGTGACGGAGTGTTTTCTGCAGGAGAACAGGAATGCTAAATAAGGCATCAATAATGCAAGAGATCCGTGAATAATCACCCGAGTGCTTGAAAACGAGTGGACAGTGTGATCATATGGTAGAAGAAAAATAACGTTAGCTGCATATTTATCAACGCCTGGTGCCATTAGCACAGGGTCTGGCAATAGCTCAAGGCTTCTAGGAGACAGTGCACACAGTGCTTTGGTGCCCAATGCTACAGGAGGAGGGCACATCCCCAGAGCAGGGAGCTTGTTTGGGCCCGGCCAGTCTGTGGCTGGATGGGGTAATGGATGGGGATGGCAGACAGCACCCTTCGTGTGTTTGTCCTATGCTGCTGCATTTTAGCCCTGTCTCTCACTGCACCAACGTGTCTATCTTAAAAAGGACTTCTGAGTGCAAACATTTGATCCTGGGAGCAAGCAGAGTCATTGGAAACTGTACCAGAAAGAACCGCCCCTGTCCCGCAGCTGTGTTGGAGTCACTCTCGGACTGCCTGCACTTCTGGTAGCTTTGGAACTGAGCTCTTTTTGGGCTGAATGAGAGGGGCCCAACAGCTCCATCAGGAGAAAAATGGCTGCGGGAAGTATAGAGTGCATGTCAACGTGTGTCTAACGAGAGCTGATGGGAAATGCAGGACCGTGAACAGATGCAATGGAATGGCATCCTGTGGGAGGAGGCAGGTCCAGCCGCACACGGCACTGCCACGGGGTACAGGAACGAGTTAATGCCACTGGGGGACGGCTGAGAACAGCGACATTGTTGTTCCCTGATGTCAGCCCAGAAACCCAAACACAAAGAGGTGAATGTAGTGCTATGAGAGGGCCCTTGAGAGAGCTGAATGCTGGGCCTGTGCCGGGGCACCCAGCAGAATTAGAAACGGCAGGGGATGACCAAGTGTTTCCTGGAAGCAGGGGCTGCAGGCAGCTGTCGGCAGGCAGGGCTGTGTGCGTGGGGCACTGCTGGCTGCAGTGGTACAAGCAGGCAGTGTCGGTAGGCTTGAGGAGATCCACGTCCACGAGGGACTCCTGTTTTACTTTATAGCTCAGCGTAAGGCGTCTCATTTCCTCCTGTAGGATGCACACGTCGAGCCCTTCTGCATAATTCAGTGTTGCATTTGGTGGGTGGTGCTCTGGGGGATATTTAGATGGAGCGACAGTAGAGACATTGCTTTGCTTCTGTACAAACTGCACATCAGATCTTCTATGTGAAACGTAGGGAAAAAAAGACAGAGATCTGCTGGAAGGAGTCCGGTGGAGGGCCACAGCGATGATAGAAGGCCTGGAGCATCTTCCCTGTGAGGAAAGGCTGAGAGACCCCACGTTCAGCCCGGGGAAAAGGAGGCCGAGATGGGATCTGTTTATGTTTATGAACATGAAGGGAGGCGGGAGCCAAAAGGATGAGGCCAGGCTCTTCTTGGTGGTGCGCAGCAATAGGATGAGGAGCAATGGCCTAACACTTGTTGTAGGAAGTTTCAAGCTAACATGTGGAAGAACTTTATGTAAGGGTGAGGGAGCACCCTGCAGATCTGTACAGAAAGTCTGAGACTAAACGCTGACAGAGATGTATGCACCAACACACGGCACCACTGCAGGCAGCACGACGGGGAGCCGGAACCCCGAGGGCAGCACCCGTCGGGGCGCCTCCACGGGGCACCAGCGGCAAGAGAGCGGCCGGCCCACAGGCCGAGAGCACGGAGCGGGGCGGCGGGGGACGGCGGGAAGCCCGGGGACAACGCCGGGCGGGGCCGCCGAGGCGCCGAGCTGCCCGCAGTGCGCTCCACCCAGCCGGGCTCGGCCCGGCCCCGCGCGGCGGCCCGCCCTCTCATAGCGCCCCGCGAAAACTTTCCCACAGCCGGGGATGTAGCTCAGTGGTAGAGCGCGCGCTTCGCATGTGTGAGGTCCCGGGTTCAATCCCCGGCATCTCCAGCGGCTTCTTTTTTGCGTCGCACGCCATTTTCTCCCCTCTCTCCAGCTGCGGGAGGCTCCCGCTGCCGCGAATCGCGCGGCCGTTGTCCCGCCGCACCGCTGTGCGCCTGAGGCGAGTCCTCGGGGAGGCCGGGAAAGCAACGCGGCGCTGCGGCTTCTCCGGCCTTAAAAAGAGCACTGCTTTTTGCCGAAAGGAAATACAAACGAGTAAATCAATCAAGGCTTTAAAGGGAAGGAAAAAAAAAATTGAGGGAAAGGAAAAAATTTCGGTTGCATTGGCCGGGAATCGAACCCGGGCCTCCCGCGTGGCAGGCGAGAATTCTACCACTGAACCACCAATGCACGACTTGCGATGTTATATGGATGGTCTGTCCTACAATATATCAAACATTGGGTTTCTGCTGTGCTTTTCTTTCCCCTTTTCTCTTCCCAGCTCTGTGCCCATGAGCAGTACCTCCAGCCGTTATCTCCAGGAGAAAATGTTTTTAGAAAGTCGGCAATATTTGTATACATTTTTTCCTCCAACAGATTAAAAACCCTGTAACTTTCCATAATAAAGTCATCGTCCCTTGAATTTAACAGCATTCAGGCTAAGTAACAGCGGGTTTATCCTTGTATCCAGTGCTGGGAGGGCACTGCCAGAGGAGGCCACCAGCAGAGACCACAGCTCTGCTCAGCACAGCCCTGCTCTGAGGGACGCAGCCCACAGACACTGATACACAATGGAACACAGTGCAGTGATGGGTAATGGTGTAAGAGGGCCTGGACAGTGACGTAACAACGTCACCACTGCAGCAGTGCGGTGCAGTGCCATCACAGCTCCTTGTCCCCCCAGACCTCAACTTCTCCTTTTACGCTGGCAGAAAGTAACAGAGTAAAAGCATCAGGTAGTAACTCTTACTTAGGCTATGCTTACAATATCTCCAGTCAGCCCTGGAACACTTTCTCTAGAACAAAAGAAGTTAGAGGTGGAAAATGCTCATATTGAGAAGAGTTTAACTTCCTGTTTTACTCTATGTGGAGGAAGATTTTACAGATGATCAACAAAGTGTTACCAATCCTGTGCCATTTCCAGAGTGAAAGTGAAACCAGCCCTTACACTCGCAGTTTGCAGCTAAGAGAATCCTTTCCCACGTGCATCAGACAGCGCTCTGCATCCGCTCAGAACATCCATGTATGCTGGCTGAAGGGTTACAGACAGCACGGTGAAGGAGGGGGAGTTGGACCCACTGCAGCTGGAGCACTGCTGCAGAACGTGCTCCAGAAGCACTTGTTCAAGCAGCGTGACAGGCTCATACCTAACTTCTAACTCTAGGGATGTCTAAGACATCCTAACTTTACGATGACTGCACGTGGGAGAGTGCTGAATGGAGAGAATCAAGACCTGTAACATTAGAAAATGATTAGAAAATCATTCCCTTCAGCTGGTTCAAAAATCTTTCTAGAAGCCAAAGGGATGCCATAGACCTTCAGCAGAAACAGAGAAGGAAAAACATGTTATAGGGAGAGAGGATTTTCTTAGATCTTTTTATCCATCAAAAAGAGCCAAATGCACTTCCTTCCATTCCAGGTCACCTTTAAAGGGGCTCTGATCTTGCTGCTTGTGGCTAAGGCTTGACACAGTGCCTTCCTAGCGGCTCTGCTGCTGCAGGGTGGGAGTGATGTGCTCTGGGCACTGGTGCTGCCCCTGCTGTGTGCCTCTGAGGAGGGTGCTGTAGCTCAGGGGCACCGAGAGCATCTCAAGTGCAGGTGGTACAGGTGGATTTGGAACAAGGTAAGGAGTTTCAGACAGGAAGTGCTAAAACTGCTCAAATCACTCTTAAAACTGGAGGTGTGAGTTACCTGGAGTGTGGTAAGTGGACATCGTTCATTCCCTCTTTCCTGCTAGGTATGGCCACACGTGCTCCTGCCATGTGATGCCCGTGTGGCGGTGCACCACTCACAGTTACATTGGGGTTGCATCCATCTCTGTATTGCTATATAAAAATAAGAAAGTGTGATGCTACAAATGTACCTGGACTATTTGCCATGATTCACATTTTCATGCTGAACGGTATTAAATGGAGTTCTTGTAGAACTAATTCCTAAGGAATAACTCAAACCAACCTGAAACGTAACAAACCACCCGGCCATCCCTTCCTTACATTTAACAGACCAGTGCCTCATTCTTAATATTGCCAGGAAAGTCCGGACAATGCTTACTGCTGCCCCAAAATAATGAAAAATGACCGCAGGCCTTTCAAAAAAGCTTCTAAAAACCTTTTAAATAAAGGCTTCCAAAGTGTGCCATTGCCTCTGTTTCCGGAGTGCAGAAAATGCATACCATCCCTGGCAGACTCTGCTATGCACAATAACACACGCACCAGCTTGATTTTAACAGGCCAGGGAGGAAGTTGGGTGCTTAAAAATATCTACCTACCTAAAAAGACAACTGAATCTACATTGTGGAGCCTTCAGCAAAGACTGTTGAAACAAAACAAACAAAACAATTGTGGTAATCTTTTAGGTAAGACTTATAATGTAGAACAAGTTGTCAGAGCAAGTTACAGCTTTAAGGGCTAGCAATTTTGACAGTGTCCCTTTGAGCACAGGGACTGGCAGGACAGCAAAAGGTCACTTGGTCACACTGATCTGCTGCCTCTTTTGCGCTCATCTCCAGGCCCACCAGGCTTGTCCCAATTAATTATTAAAATCTGCAGGGAAAATATTGCTGTAGATAAAAAGGTACAGTCTTAAATTCTGGGGAAGCTGGAGGATGGCAGTGTGGTCAAAAGCAGTGCAGAAAAGCAGCTGAGCCACGATATCCAGCCTACGAGCTTCAGACACAAACACAAGTCATTTACATCCAGTCATATTTCTGTGCTTCAAATACCAGAGAAAGGGAAACTCCTGGATTTTCCTCCCTTTGTTTTCGGCTCAACAGTGCTGGATTACAAAAGGTCACCAAACCCAAATTGACAAGATATATGTGGATATTTAAAATAACTATTTTTTTCCAACGTAACTATTGATTTCTATTGCTAGTGAACTGCATCAGTCCCTTACAATCTGTGGACACCCTGAAAATGTCTGTGCCAGACAGGATTCACATGGCAATGAGCCAAAACCATCGACCAAGCAGTGCTAGTGAAGTGGGCATTAGAAGAGGACAGGAGAGTCCAATCCTGCATTTCTTCATTGATGACGGGGTAAGGCTTTGAAGGTGACTGTATATGCCCTTGGATAGGTTTTCTAAGATTTTTCCCTAATCAATGCAGTGAAGAAAATGTCTGTACAAAAGGCACGTGTATGCATTCATTGGGCTGGTTCTGGTCTATCACTGCCTCAGAGAAATAAAAAAAATAGCACAAATTCCAAAAAGCTTTCTCTGTTCCATACCCTACATGTAATCTCTCCATATGGAATATGTAAAGAAAAAATAAACCTAAAATAATTATTTAAAATATATTTTTTTCCACATTTCCCACAATAAAAATCTTTAAACAACAGAAAATATACACTGGTATTGTCAAAGCAGCAATTCTAAAGATATTGCCTTTCTTCTCTCTCCACCAATGACCTACCAATGACATTTTTATTTCTTATTAGAGCTCACTGTAAGCCCCAGAATAATACCAATGGTCCTCCTGCACTCCTGCACACTGCTGCTTTCCATTTCCTGGTTCTTCTGTAGTTAAGATGCCTGTTCTACCATTGCAGGGAGAGGCCAATTAATTACTGCATTTGTTCCGCAACAAATCATGTGGCCTGTGACCTTATTCTTATAAAAATGTAATTTTTGCATTTGCTCCTGTGACTCAGTCCTGATTTGTTATCTTTACACAGTAGCAAACAATAAGACATAATTATGATGATAACACATTACTTCCGTTTTAATAGAAAAAATGAGCCTCTTTCTCTTTTCAGACACACATACAGACACACAAACATGACAGAGCTTTAATCTGCTGGGTGCAAGGGGAGAAACATTTAAACACTAGCAATACAGCAGCACAGCCCTGGTTCAGGTGGTAGATGGCAGATCTGGTAAGAGGCAATACACTTGTACTTCCGAGTGATACCTGACAGCCACAGCCAGCAATGGGAGTGCTGCTCCATGTTGAATCAGAGCTGTGACTCAGTGCTTTTATTTCCCACTGGTGGGACCTACTATGCATCCTGCTGGAAGAAACATCAGCAGAGGTCCCGCTTCTGCCTCTGTCACTTCCTTTCAACTTCTCTGTGATTACTGCCTTTCTCCCCTCACGAAGACATTTTCCTATAGACAGATCAGGAGAAAACATATTTGTGAATGTATGAACAGATTTTCTTCTTATGATACATAACTTTGGCATGCAGTCAGGTTGCAAAGATAATCTTTATCTTCCCTCGCTAATGAAGAGGAACTGCCTCTGGGGCTAAGGACAGAAGGTGAACTCTGTCTGCATGCAGTTTACACCTGCTGAGCACATGATTCCAGGCATCCCCAATTCCTGGCTGGCAGGTGTCCCAGCAACCAAGCCACGTGCACACAGGCTCAGGAGGTAATATTTTGATCTAGACATGAAATAAAACACAGACTTGAAGGAATTCTGTGATACACCAAGAAACAGCACATCTTTTTTTAACCTTTTACAAATCTTGCACTATGGAAACATGAAGCCCAGTTGTTACCAATCAGTAAGCAAGACAACATCCCAGCTGCTTTTACAGAAGGTTTCACTCCCAGGATTTCCCTGTTATGAGAAGAGTAGCACAGCTCTCGTTTCTGCCCCCTTTACAATTGTGTTGGTTTGGAAGAGTTCATGAACATAAAAGTTCTGAGATGCAGAATGTGCTTACTTAGAAAGTGGACATGGACAGACTCTATAGTCAAGCCCTGTCTTGTTCTGAATCAATCAAAATGTACCATAAATTGGTGCTGACTATGCAGCCACATCCAGGTGGACAACAACCTTCAGGACTGCAAATTGAATGTAAATCCCTGCTTCCTGGTCCCTAAAAGAACCATAATTTTCTTGGTTTGTTTTTTTTCTTTTTCTTTCCCATTTTCAGTTCCTTCTGTTCAACTGAGGTATTCGACAGATTCTGTACCTGAATATCTATGGACTACTAATTCCAGCTATCCCTCAGGATCATGTTTCCTTTTCAAAGGAAAAGGCAGTACCACATCCCCTAATTTGTCCGTGATTAAAACTACTTCCAGCCCAAATATCCCTGACTGTGCAAAACTTCTGAAAGCCAACCCATGCAGTTGCTTAAGGCCTTTAAATGCCATCTAGAGAGCTGATAGCCATACATAACTATTGCAGCTTCCAATTTAGCTCCTGCGGTTACATCTGACCCACGAGGAAGGATTGGGTTCCCATGGCCCCTCAGAAAGGACCTGTTGCTGACATTTAGCCACCAACAGGAGGCCGGAGCACGCCCCAGGGACAGGGGTGGGGGGGAGCTGTGCCCATTGCTCATGCCCACGGCAGGTCGTTTTCCTGTGCCTGATAGAGAGCACGTCTCTTGCTGCCTGTAAAGCACATTGACTAAGCAATAAGCACAAAGAACGGCAATAAAAGCAGTTTCTGGGAGGCAGCCAAGAAGCATGGCTGGAGGCTGATGCCTGGAGAGCAGAGACTTGTAGTCAGCAGGATCCCACATCCATGGCATCAGCTGCATGAGGATACAGGCTGGGCACAGACAGCCCTGCAGGGAGGTGGTTTTGGACACAGACATAGATCTGCTGTTTTGGTCTAGCATGGAAAAGGAGATCCCAAGCACTGGTGGAACCATGACTTCAGTACACTGCAATGTACAGAACAGCCAAGGGTTCAGCCAGGAGGTTTGGAAATGAGACAACCGTGGTGTATCACTGCTGTGTGCCTTCTCACTGCAAAACAACACTGACCAGCTGTGGCAGCCAGCTGTGTCCCTGGAAGCCCAGCACATGGCAAATGGGTTGAGAAATGGAGAGCCCTTACAGATCGCAGCAGGTGCTCTGCCAGGGCTGTCCCTGGCTATCACAGAACAAGGGGCTAATCAACAGTGGTAATCAGAGAGAAGATACACAAAATGTCTCCAGAAATCATGCAATCCACTTCTATGTCACACAGCTCACTTTCAAGTCTCCTAGGCCTAGTGCTTCATTTAACCGTTAGAAGTACAAGACTGGAGATCTGCTATTTTGCATAGCTAAAGAATTGGAGAACTTTTGAGAAGGAAATGATCAATAAAGAAAACCAAGCCTGCACGCCCCGTGCTGCAAAGCCCAAGCACAATCTCCATCCCAGCCCTGCAGGTTTCCTGCCCCTTCCCCTATGGGCTCTGCTAACTATTCCTCAGAGGCAGCAGTGTTGAAGTCCAGCCTCTACTCTGTTAAAAATGGGGCTAACTGCTCACCAGTGCTTCTGCCAACTCTGGTAAAAAATCAGCAGGGATCCTGAGAAGCTGCAGCTCAAGGACGAGATGTAGCAGAGATCACTGACAGGTGGCCACAGGTGCCAGCTCCCTGCCATACTAGAGCTACTGGGAACAACTGGGAATGAAGTGTGAACCTGTCTCTGCACACCTATTGGGCACTGCCTGCTTTTAGAAAGGTGGGCTCTCAGAGTCTGCACACTTCTCTGGGCAGGAGCTCTAGCAGTTCTTTCGTGGATCATCTGTATTACCAATGCAGCAGCCCTACCACAGATCAGTGGCATTAGAAAGGTCCATTCTGTCTGCAAGTAGTCAGGTCGTTCAGACTGAACCTCACTGTAGAAGTGGGGAAGGACCTGCAGTAGGTAAATGATGTTAATATAGCACAGGGCTGCTCCCTGCTACCCAGCTCTGTATGCTGGGAACTGCCTGGGTCCTAAAGTGAAACAACAGCTGAAATCCCAGGAAATCACAGAATCAAAGAATCATTAAGGTTAGAGAAAGGCCTTTGAGATCCCCACGCCCAACCCCACCCACCCCCCCATGCCCACGTACCTCAGTGCCACATCCCCACGGCTCTGGGACACCCCCACAGATGGTGACCCCCCACCTGGGCAGCTGTGCCACTGCCTGACTGCTCTTTGGAGAAGAAATGGTTCCTAATACCCAGCTGGAACATCTCCTGGTGCAACTTGAAGCCACCACTTCTCGTCCTATTGCTGTTACCTGGGAGCAGAAGCTGACCCTTCCTCTCTCCAACCTCCTTTCAGGAGTTGTAGGGAGCTATGAGGTCTTCTCGGAGCTTCCTTCAGACTGAACCATCCCTATTCCTTGAGCCATTCACAACAGGACTGCACTCCAGGGTCTGCCCAGCTCTGCTGTCTGTCTCTGGACACACACTCCAGGGCCTCCATGTCTTTTCTGCACTGAGGGGCCCAGAATTGCACACATACCACTCGAGGCGCCAGAATCCCACAACGTGGTTGCTGGAAGGGCCCTCTGGATCTCTCCCAGCCCGACCCGCAGCAGTCCCTACAGCAGCTGCACAGTGTCCAGGTGGGTTTGGCCCCATCCCCCGCCCTTCAGGTGTGGGTCAGCGCTGCTCAGACCCCTCAGCCTTCTCTCCTTTAGGCGCACAGCCCCGGGGCTCTCAGCCTGTCCCATCAGGAGCTGCTCCAGCCCTCCGCGGGGCTCTCCCAGCAGTTCCCAGTCGGCCCCGAACTAAGGAACCCCTCAGCGCGGCCTTTCCGGAGCGCGGGACAGCGGCGGGGCGGGACGGGACGCTCCTTGTGGGACGGCTGCAGGCCGGGCCGGGGGAGGGCCGAGGAGGGGCCGGGCCGCGGCTGCCCGGATGGCGCCGCTCCAGCACCGCGCGGCCCGGCCCCGGGGCGCGCCCAAATATAGCCCGGGGCGGGGAGGCCGCGGGGCCGCTCCGTGACCGCGCCGCTTCTCCTCATCGCCCGCCTCCTAGAGCAGCCGCGCCGGCGGTACGGGGTAAGGGCCGGGAGCGCGGGGCCTAACGCGCCTTTCTACCGGCACGGCCGCCGCGCGCCGCCAGGCCCTGCCCGCGCCGGTAACGGGCGGCGGAGCCGCGGGGAGGGACGGGTGGACGGACGGGGCGAGGCGGCGGGGAGGGGCAGCGTCCCACAGGTGTGGGGCGGCGGGCAGCGGCCGTTCGGTCGCGGGGCGGGCGGGGGCATCCCCGTGTGCTCGCCTCCATCGCGCGGGGCGGCTGCTGCGGGCCCGGGGCTGCCGGGGGCTCCGGCCCCTCCCCGGCTCTTTTATGTAAGCGTTGGGGCGATGGGGAACTGGCAGGGATGAGGGAAAAGCAGCGTGCAGCTGCGCTGCCAAGGAGCCCGCGGCAGCTCCGTGCCCGCTCGGTGCCCTGAGGAGCCGCAGGCGGGCGCGGTCGGGCCGGGCATGGGCGGCTGTGCGTGTCCCGCAGGTGGCTCCGCAGGGCTCCCGCAGGTGCTGTTCGTCCCTTCGGCCTCGTGGCACAGAGCCCCGCGCTGCGGAACGCGCCGTGCTGCGGCTGTGAGCGCGGCGTGGGGATGCTCAACTGCACAGCAGGGGCACTTCTGGCTTACGTGGAGCACTTAGCATTGCTTCTGGGTGAGAGTGTATGGGTGTAATGAGGATCTCCTGAGCTTCTTCGGGCCCTTATCTCTTCTAATCAGTCATTGCAGCAAATGTTTGTAAGCCCATTATGCAGAAGGGTAGGAGTTGCACGTGGACACCTTGAGTGGACCTGCGGGCTGCGTGCTGTGCCACGAGCAGAGCAGGCCCTCTCTGCATGCTGGGCGGCTGCAGCTGTGCTGGTCATGCTGTGCTGCCGTGAGCTCTCAAGGGGCAAAGTATTGCATTGATGGGAGGAGTGGCGCAGGAACGCATCCCAGCCTTGCAGGCTGCAGCTGCCATCTAGCAAGAAGTGCAGGGTGTCTGCAGAGGGAAGGACTGAAGGGCTTGGAGTGCTGTGCCTGGGGCTGTTACCACTGCAGACCCTTGTGTTTATCTTCTGGTGGTGGTCAGGTTGTGGCTGTGCTTTTTGTGTCTTATTTTCATTCTCTCCGCTGCAATTTCTATGAACTGCTCTCGCTATTCCGTGTTTCTAGCCAGAGAGTTACCCGCATGTGGAGCTTACCCAACAGTTGTTACACCATCAGCATGAAGACAGCCGGGTCCCTCTGTAAGATAATCCCCAGCCGTGGATGAGGAGCGGGCTCAGGAGGCAGCTGTTGGCAGCGTGATGTATTTTTAACTGAAGTTAATCACGCCTTTCCCTTTTCTCACTTGGTGTAGGTGCAGTTCCTCAGCAGCCTGCAGTGATGGGAGCAGTGAGTGATGAGTAGTAATGACTCAGTGTGGTATTTGGAGATCTGACTGTTGATAGTTAAGGTGTAATGTGGTATAGGCTCTTCTATAATAGCAACAAGTGCAGTGTTATTAATGTTAGACACTTACCATGCACATTTACTGTAGCATTGGGTGAAAGCTTTCAGTGAGGACATGAACATGAAAAATTATGCAGACGTTATAACTAATTTATAGTGTTACTTTGTGTGTAACAGTCTATGGATGAGTGTTTTACTTAGTTGCATGTACGTATATGTATACACAGGAGCCCAGTGACAGCAATGTCCTAGGCTGTGCCCTTCTGTATAATGAACTGTTAATCTAGAGACCCATTACTGCCTGGTAATCGGTTGCTAATAGAAGCACAGAAAACTGGATGGGTTCAAAGGCCTTCAGTGCACGCCAGCTTTCCAAGTGAAAGCTCATACAGGTTCCCTTCTGCTGCGTGCTTACTGTTCACGGTGCTCTGCATGTTTTAGCAAATACATAAGAGATATGTGCTTTCCCCCCGACAGTGTCCAGCTTGCAATTATTACTTTACTTCCATCTGTACATATCTTACTGCTTTCATAACAAGGGCTCCCATTTGTAGGCAGCCGTGTAGGGCAACAGCTTGCATCTATCAGGTGCCTCGTTTTGGTGAGTTTACATGCTGGCAAATAGGATTTCAGGAATTAATTTATATTTTCTAAAGCTTACAGGCCTCTGTTGCACTTCATTTAAACCAGGGGTCTGATATTGCAGTTGTAGATGTCAGATGTATAATGCTTGGCTTTCTGTTTGTAGTCAGAGCCTGTTTTTCCAGGGACTAGCTGCGTTGTGTGAGTGTGCCACTACAGCTGGTGGGAGTCTGTTGGTGCAGACTTCTGGAGGAGGAGGTGCCTGTGCCAGTGACCTGCCTGCAGGCATGCTGGTTGCCTGCCCTGTGTGCTCCTGGAGGAGTGGGAAACACTGAGCAGTCGGTGAGTGCTGTGGCCTAGGAGCAGAAAAGGTCTGAAGCAGATCAAACAGAAGTGGGAAGATCTTCCTTTAAATGAGGAAGACCTCATGTAGCTCAGCTGCTTTGTGGGTATTTGTGGGGCAGGCCTGGAGCTACCTGAAAGCAGGTGCCACATGGATGGCTATGGAGGCTGTTCTCAGCAGCACCTGCTGTAGGGCTGTGCCACAGCAATGCTGCAGCTCTTGCTAATGTAGGTATATTCTGCTGCTCCCAAAAAGCACTGCTTTAGAAAACGTTCTGTATTACATCGTGAGCAAACAATTTGCAATCAAAACTCTTCTACATTATCATAGCATTGATTTTTATTTTCTTTTTTTTAGTGGGGCAGGGGGAGAAGCATTTTCTACCTCTAAATAACTGCATTTGATCCAAGTTCCCAGGCAAACATGTAACTGCCTCAGAGGATTCCAAATGCCAGATGAACTCGCCCAGAGTTATAAATGTAAAGTGCCAATGGAGACTGGGTTGGCGTTCCTCTGCTGGCTGGGTACCCAGCCTTGGAGAGGGACTCATTTGCTTCGCAAAGTGTTTCTCAAACCAAGTGTTAGTTCTTCTTTCAAAATGATACTGACTGCGTGCCCCTGCTGTTGGCTGGGAGCTGAGTTCAACTCTGTGTGTAAAAGTAGGCTACTTCCTTGACACGCCTACATAATTAACCCCGTTTGTATGTGTTTTTCTTCCTTTGAGTGGGTACCTGTCTGTGTATGCAGATCTGCGTCCAGTCCTGTACTATGTTTAACATTCAGGGTTTTACTTTTCTCCCTTACTATTTGCCTTGGAGTGGGAGGAGGGAGGGAAGGAGCTGTAGGTAGAGGTATTAGGATGAAGCTGGACTGGTGGGCTGCCTATCAAGTATCTGTATTAAATACAAAGTGAATGAGGAATGCCAGAAAAGGGTAACACCTATACAGTAAGTTTTTCTAACTCTTACTTGCCTTATCTCTAATACAAGTTGCTTGTTTGTACGTTTTTATTTTATTTGGGGTTTGTGGGTGTTGTTTCTTTGTTTTTTGGAGAGTGATGGTAGTGTGTGAAACGGAAGTTGTCAAGATGAAAAATCTAAATAGGAGGGAGAGAAGTCCGAGTTGAACCCTTGTAGGGTTAAAGCAGTTGAGCTGCCATCTCACCCTGGTGGGAAGATCTCGGTTACCTGAGCACAAACAGCAAGGAAGTTGGAAGCAGTGGGGAGCAAGAGAAGGACAAGGGTGGAAGGACTGATCTTTGTTTTCCTGTGGTTTTTGTGTCACGTGCCATGCAGCTCCTTTTGGGCCCGCTCACCGCGTGGGCAGGATTCTCCCCATATGGCAAACTGCTGCTTTGCTTCCACTAATTAGTGGAAGTTGGCCCGTGGGATTTGGGAACTTAAAATTTAGGGTGTAGGAACTTAAAATTTGTAGTGCGGTCTGTGGCTTCAAGGGACTCTAACCCTGCCAGCTGTTTAGATATTATGGGCTGTGTTTCTGTGCTTGCTTGGTGAGGTTGTTCTGGGATAATTACTTTAATTAAAGTGCTGTAACTTGTGTTTAAGAACCTGAAGTAACCATCAGAGGCTTTAGGAGAGGATCTGGAGTGTCATCTTAGCAGCGTTTCGGTGACAGCCGGGTTCTGCATCCGCTGGAAGCTTCTTGGAGTGTAGCTTCACTTACAGCTGTGGCTTGCAGGAATGAGATTCAGAAGTCATGAGGGCATGTGTCAGAGCCCAGATTGTGAGATAACCAGCTTTGGTTGCCTCTCAGTGTGCCGCTTTGTTCTCTGCTGAGTGGAGCAGAGGGCAGCCCAGGAGGTGGGAGATACACAGGCTGAGCAAGCAGAGGTGCTTGGTGGCTGTGGGAGTGCTGCAGGGCAAGCATCTCCAGCGCTGGCTGATTGAAGCTTTAATTGCTGCCTTCTAATATGCTTTCTTTAGTCAGCGTGGTCTGACATGCTATGTAAAGTGTTAACCACTTCAGTCGCTTAAGAAGCAAACAAGAACAGCTACATGGGACATGGTAGATGATTGTGTTGTGTGTGGGGTGTTAATGTGATCCTATTACATCCTTTTTTTTTTTTTCATGTTCTTTGAGCATTTCCTACTGGATGCAGTCTGCAAGCTGTCAGTATCTGCTCTTGAGTAGTACTGCCTGCAGTCAGAGTCCTGATTATGGCCTGGCTCCTTGCAGTCCTGGGTACCAGCACTGCAGCTGCCTTTGAAGTGGCGCAGCCAGAAGGATCAGAAGCTTCATTACAAGGATAGCAGTGACTGGAGAAGTGGAGGCAGCGCAGGGTGCCCAGCTCAGCCTGCAGGGATCTTTAGTTTGGGGTTCACATCAGCCAGTGTTCACCTGAGAAGCTTTGGAACAACTGAAAAGCCCTGGATTAGACAATGCTACCATGCAAATGGCAGGTTATGCAAACCCTAGTGGGGATGATTATAAGTTTTCTATTTTTGAGTCTTCCATTGAATGACTCACTTTATTAGATGTGTTCATTTAAAATGGAATGTGAAGCACCCAGATTCCATGGTAATGGCCTCATAAAGCGCTCCGATATACAACATAACAGATTGGATTTCTTCTCTTAATTTAACAGGTTTTGCGTCTCATACACCATGTCTGATGGCAGCATACAGGGCGTCACACTTACTGCAAAGCTTTACAGTTTGTATCCATCTGTCTCTGCATTTTTGCTAAAGTAGTCATCTTCCTTTGATCTCCAGCTTGCGGTACTGCGTCTGAATCTTCCTTCGCTCCCTCCTCCCCCATTCCTTTCCCTGTGCCCTCCACAGCTCTAGCCCCATACCTCAGTAATTAGAAGGGACTGGAGCCCAAAAGTGGGGCTACGTGGAGAGGGTTGGGAGCCCCACAGGTATGCGTGCTGGCAGGCTGCAGAGTTACACAACCTCAACTGAGATCCCAGCCAACAACGGGCTGCCTGCTCTGTGCCTGGCCAGGCGCTGCGGGCTGTGCTCCTCCTGGGCATCACAGCAGCCTGCTGCGAGCAGTGGGGAGCCAGAGACCTGTCACGTGGGACGCCCTGCTCAGAAGCTTCTCTCGAGGACGGGTGTTGAAATAGTCTCTTTAGAAACAGGATGTAAGTTGTGCTCTGTCTGCTTTTTGGATTGCAAGCATGGGGCTGGAGGCAAAGCAGGAGAGCCCCGTTTTGGCAGTGTTACGGGGAGCAGAGCTCTCGACCACCGGGGGTGTGCACTGAGTTGCTGGGTAGGAATTCAGTGCAGGAGGGAGTGGTTCCTGCTGTGAAGGCAGTTTGTAGTGAGTGCTTGGAAACCGAAAGTGTGAGGTTTGTCCTGATAAAACCTCTTGTGTGGTTCCCGTTTCCTGTAGGCTGGCTCTTCTCCTTTGTGCTGCATTCTGTAGTTTGTAGCACACTTCTGTAGGCAGTCTTGAGATAACTACAAACCTGAGCTGATGCCGCTGTGCATCCCTGTGCACTGGTGCTCTGCTGCCTTGCTGGGAAGTGTCCCCTGTGGGTTGCTTACCACATCTGGGCAGATCACACTGCTCATGGTGCCTGCTGCTCATGCTGGCAGCAGCTTGATCTGTGGCACACCAAGGGCTGTGAGCCCTGTAGCTGAGGACATGGACCCACAGGTGCTGCGCATCAAAACGTGCCTTGAAACAAGGGATAAGGCTTGCTTAACCTGGAGATTTACAGCACCAGACTGTGCTTACAGCGTTATCACACTGTGTGCTGCTTGAGCCATTTTTAAAGACCGCTCAGAATATTTGTGTTCTGGAAGGATGACTTATTTCTGACTGCACTGCTTCTCGTGCTGCATGCTGTTACGATATGTCTCCATATAAAATTCTGAGTTTCCATCACAAGTTGTTGATCGCAGCTTGGATGAGAGTCAAGTTTTATTATCTACTTGGAATAGATGAGGGTTTTTGAGTTTAGGCTCTTGTCTGTATCTGTGGCATTCCACGTGTGATCTTTTGCCATAATTACATGGCCTGCATTCTTTCCTATTTCCTCTTCTGCTCTCTGGTTCATCCTGTTTGGTGCTTGCAGTAGCCCTTTGAGGCTCTTCTGGGACATGGGGAACACCTCCACAGGTGCATGCTTAGCGAGCCTGGCATTTCTCTGCCTGCGCTGGCACTGAGCCACAGGGCTGCCTGGGCCATGTCTGGACTCGGCCATGCTCCTGTCATCCTCCTGCCCAGAGCAGGGCTGTGTGGGTGAGGAGCTACTGTGTGGGCTGGAGGAGGCTGCGGTGCTGGGCCCTGCGGGGGCATGGAATCACAGTGGCTGGAAGGGGCCTTTGGAGCTCCCCCAGCCCAACCTGCCCTGTACTGGGGAGCCCAGCACCGTGCACAGTACTCCAACTGTGCCCCTGCCCCAGGGCAAAGCAGAGGTGAGGAGCACCTCCCTGCCCTGCTGGCCATGCTCTGTGCAGTGCACCCCAAAATGTGACAGCTGACCACACAAATGGTGTATGTCACTGTTTCCAAGAGCTGCTCCCCTCTCCCAAGGGCTGAGGGACCAAGCCTCACGCTGACAGCCAGCTGCAGGGCTAGAAGTTGGCCATAGCGAGGGCACCAAGGTGCCACTCCATTCCTGGTATCACACCATGGCAGAGCTGTTATGTGGCACATGGAATGGCACTGTGGTGTGGTTAGGGTGAAATGGGGTCTGATGGCAGTGCCTTTGTGCGCTGCTGGCGGCCTCGCTCCTGTAGGGTGTAAAGCTTCAATGGGAGAAGTCTGAAGGTGGGAAAGGTTAGTTTGCCAAAAGGCAGTGGTGTAAAAGACACTGTTCTGAAGATTGTGCGTGCCTCATCCGAAACTTCCAAGAAACCAATTTTGCATTGAGCTTTTGTTTGATTCTGATCATCTGTTAAAGGATGGCTGGTCTTCAGAAGCTGTTCATGCATGTGAAGGAGTGTGTTGTGCTGCATTAGCGCTGGTGACAGAGGTGCTTCAAGGCTTTCTGGGTTGTGGCAGCTGTTGTGGGGGGCTTCTTATGGTGGCTGGGGCTGCTCAGACCAATTCCCCCATCTGAGAGACCTGGGATATGTGGCACTGGGAACTCCTGAACTAACACAGCTGTGAGTGGGGGGCTTTGGTCGGTGCCTGCTGGTTCTGGAGGGGGAAACAGGCGAGGTGCGTCTCTCTGAATATGAAGAATAGGTGTAATATTTGCTAGTATCCAAAGTCCCAGCTGTGACCCGGAACGGCTTTTATTCTTTATGTGAGTATGTAGTTTGAGGATTTTAACAGCAAAATGTAGTCGGAAGAAAATAGTACTTCAAGCTACTGAAAAAAATATCACGTAGTTATTTATGTAACTCACTGAGTGTCGAGTTCTTCTTTTATTATATTCATAAATTTGTGCAAACAGCTTGGAAATGTAGCACACAGATTTGTGTGCTTCTTCATATATGCAGTGATACTTCTGGTTTGGATCACGGACAGAGAAAACTTAGCTTTGGTTGGTGCAGCAGGAGTTCTTTAACGCGTAACTAAAGATGCCATGGTCAACTGATGGCAAGATGTGATGTAATTCCTTCCTTTTTAAAGAGCTGGATTTCTTCAGGAATCACAGGATGTTGGTTAGAAGGGACCTTGAAAGACCAACTAGTGCAATCCCCCTGCTGGAGCAGGAGCACCTGCATCAGGTCACACAGGAACACCTGCATCAGGCCACACAGGTGGGTTTTGAATGTCTCCAGAGAAGATCACCCCACCACCTCTCTGTGCAGCCCGTTCCAGTGTTCTGTTACCCTCACCACGAAGAAGTTTTTTCTAGTATTTAAGTGGAACCTTCTATGTTCCAGCTTGCACCCATTACCCCTTGTGCTATCACTGGATGTCACTGAGAAGAGCCTGGCTCCATCCTCATGACAGTCACTCTTCACATATTTGTAAACATGAATGAGGTCACCCCTCAGTCTCCTCTTCTCTAAGCTAAACAGGCCCAGCTCCCTCAGCCTTTCCTTGTAAGGGAGATGCTCCACTCCCTTCACCATCTGTGTGGCTCTGGGCTGATGAAAAGATTTTGTTAGTATGACCCAGCAGGACGCACAGTCCTGGTATCACTATTCCTTTGCCTTAAAAACACAAAAAACTACCGTAATTGTCAGGAATTTGCATAGTTATGTGAAGCAGTGCAGGTCTGTGGGGCGTTGGGATGGCGGTCAGCCCCTGCACCTCCAGCTCTCTGCTGTGGCCCTGCTGAGCAAGGATGTGGGGCTTTGACTCTGCAAGCTGTGTACCCAGGCTTCACAGCTAAACACGATGATTTAAGGAGAAACAAGTGCTAGGACAAACTTCCATTTGTTTTCTTGAAAGCCAGTGTTTTTTCTGTCATGTAAGTTGGCTTGTTGGAAGATGCTAATTTGTTCTTTTGAAACTTGCTTGGATTGTAGAGCATATTGTGTTCCCAGAGCAGGCGTTCGTGAGCCGGGGTCTTGCAGCCTTGTTTGAAGTGACTCTGTGCTGCTGCATAGGGTGTGTGAAACTCCTTGAAGGCTGCCTCCAGTTTGCACTTGGAAGTTGAGTTATTCTAATGACTTGCAGAGACCGTATGGTGGCAATATATAGTACACAGAGTGCTCGGGTATGTGTGTGTGTTTGCCATTGCCACGTGCTTTGTGCAGCCATGGGTGGTGCCTGACCTGATGCTCATTGCCTTTGTGTGTTCTTTGTGTGTGGAGTGGGGCTGGGGGCCCTCCTCCCAGTCACAAGATAGAGGAAAGATGAAGTTGGTCTTTTTTGAGACTGAAGTATAAAGTCAGTGGAAAACTTGATACTCCACGTACAGTCCAGTAAAGGTTGTCTTTGTGATGGGAACACTTCTGAGTGTGTGTGCTGCTCTTCCCAAAAAGGCTGGGGAAGGTACAACTCCTCTCTTCCTGCACAACAATCGGTGCATCAGTACATACAACATCCGTTCCTAAAGCACTTTCTTGCCTGCAATAATGTGGTGCGTTTTCTCCCCTGAGCATGCTGCAAGCATAGTGCACAGAAGTGAAGATGGTATCAATCTTTAAAACAAAGTTTTCCTATTTCTCTTGTTTTTAAACATCTGCGGTGCCACTTGGAATGCCAACTGAAAGGTGGAACGATGCCCGGAGCCTCCCCTGCCACACTGCAGATGCACAGGGGCTCTCAGGGCTGTGTGTGCTGCCTGTGCCGTGTTGCAGCAGTGCTAAGTCCTTTGTGCTGGGGCTGCTGTGCAGAGCTGGGGCACAAAGCTGCCCTTGTCACCTCAGGACTCAGAGTGCTGTCTGAGCTGCTTGAGCTTGACACTTGTTGTTTCTATGCGATGCAAACTGCTTTGGTCCTGGCAGGATGGGTTGGGTTGCGCCTACTTAAGATTCAGGTCAGTTCCATGCAGATTTGTCATTCAGCCCGCAAACGTTGGGCCTTTTAAGAATGTTCCTGACCTACATAGGCCTGGCTTTAATACCTCAGAAGCTAGATTATAGAGTTCTGTGCTTGTTTTAAACCACTTGGTCTTGTCCCCTGCCTCCGCTGCCGCTCATTGCTGAAGGTGCCGTTCCTGGCTGGCAGCACATCGCTTCTGTGCTGTGCCTGGGTAGGATGAGCTGTGCTGGGGAGCTGTGGGAGCAGGGCCCTAATTCCTGATGGAGACGTGGGATAGAGTGCTGCTGGGGTAATTGGTTGTAAAAATGGTTTTGATGGGATGGAGGGTAGCTGAAGGTGATCTTGCAAGCAGATGAGCTGTTCTGCTGCAAGAAGGATGTGGTGGCTATCTGGCTTATGGCAGTGTTCTTGCTCTGCTTTTGCCACAGTATTGTAAGCACTTGTCGTGTATGCAAGTATGTACAGCACCACGTATGTGTGTACCCACGTATCTCCCCGTATGCTTAAATACTCTTTTGTCATTCTGCTTAAGTTGCAAATACCAGAGCATTCTGGCTTGCCTCTGTCTGCATTTGTTTAGAAATCACTGCTATTGCGATGAAAATCGTTAATTAATCTATTGCTACTCTTAAGTTTCAACTTGTCACAACATCGTCTTCATCTTCTACAAATGGTCTATTCTGTGTTGCCTAGATTCTGACATGGTAGAACTGCCTATTAATTTTTATCTTCTTTTCTTACAGTAAAAAATGGCATTTCAGAAGGCAGTGAAAGGAACTGTTCTCATTGGAGGAGGTGCCATAGCAACAGTTTTTGGCCTCTCTCAATTTTCTCAGTATAGAAACAAACACGTAAGTATTAATTATGACTTCTGATAAAATATGAAGCTTAAAATCTGTTTGAGCGTATGTTAGGCTTATACGAATAGCTTTGTTTGGGAAGGGATGCCAAGAGCTCTCAGCTTGATTTGCTGTGTGCTATCTGGAGGATGGCATTAAGTGATGTTTCACCATTGCAGGTCTTTAACCAGTGGCAAAGTATGATTCATGTAAATCACTTTTCTTGTTTAAAAAGTGTCCTTTGGGTACCCCTAGGGATGTGACTTAGTTGCAGGAGGAGTGAGAAATACCATCTGAAGTACAAGTTGCTTGAAGTACATAGAAACACTAGCATTACCTGAGAATCTCAGCTTTATGCAATGATTGTGGCAACTCTTGGGCAGTTGTGAAAACTGATAATTGTTTTAGGGTGGGATCTGTAGGAAGGCTTCTGTTTCTGGTGGCATTGGTGTCTCACTGGGTGGGTACAACCTAGACAGAGGTATGCTCAAGGCATGGTTTAAGGCTGTATTTTGGGTAATTAAGGCACACTGATGAGATAAAAATTCCCAGAGCAGTGAAGGAAGATGGTGAAAATGTACTGATAAAGTAAGATAGTGGTGGCAGAAAGAGATGTAGTAGATCCTGGTTCTAGTCTATGTGTCACTGCCATAGGACCTTCTTCCAGGTGAATTGGAGCAGCCATGTTTTGTTGTTTTGTTTCCTACTTCTTAATGCAGAAACCTAGGAAAAACATCAGCATGAGGAGCAAGAGTTGTGGACTGCTTTTAGGCAGAGCTGGTGCTGATCAACGGCTACTGGTTTTAGACAAACAAATACCTCTTATTTCAGTGCAGTTGTGCTGTGCTTGAGAAGTTCATGTGTTTGTATGCCATGCATGTAAAGAACACATCTTCTCATCTGTTAAGTGTAGGCAGTGAGGCTGCTACCTCACTCCTGGCCAACACTGTTTGCAATTGGTGTTCCATACAGCTTCAAGTAGGTGCAGTCAGAGCTCTGGCCTGATTTACTTCCATCTGGTTTTGGAAAGAGCTTAAGCCTTAAGAGTGGCACCTCATCCTTCCTTTCAGATGATAACCAGTTTAGCAGCTAGGTGAGGTGCTCATTTCTCAGGGTGCTTTCTGCTTTTCACCTTAGAAATGCAATTGGTCAGCTCCTTATCAACAGCAAGTTACCATGAGCTGCTTAGTACCATGTATTTACTGTGAGTTCCCATTCAAACCACGAGAGCTGAAACCCAGGGATACAGGAAGATCTTAACTTCATGAAGGTGTGCAGGATGGGTCTGAATAAATGATCATCTGAATCTTCTGGCCGTTTCCATGTGCAGAGGAGTACAGTTGAGATATTGGTAAAGCAAATGAGATGAGTCATTTGCAGGGAACCTAGCTGGAAAGTGGATAAGCCAGGATCCTTATAGCTTCAGATACTGTTGCAAAAAATAAAGCCTAGCATTTTAAGTGAGCTTCCCATTGGACTGCCTGTTTTGAGCCTAGCTGCTAATCTAACTCTCTCTGGAGCCGTTATCCATAGGATATTACAATCTGCCTTCATTACTGTCGGAAACTGCAGCTTCAAATCTTAGGACTGCTAAATAAAAGGAGTTGGAAGGCAAAACTGGTCTGGATAGATAATTTGTCATATATGCAGTATTGCAAAATTCAAGAATTTCCAGTTTTCTGCCATTATTGGATGGTCGTTCCAAATTTCCAAAGGCAAATTTAAAAAACACGCTTTAAAGAAAGTGGTGTCAGAAGGAAAAAATCCACTTGTCCCTTGATTTCTGGACCTATTGTGTAGTGTCTGTCTACAAAGGATCTGAAAAATTTCCAGCATATGTGTAAGCAAATGGATCTGTCAAGTGAACAGCATGTTGTTTTCATGTTGTACTAACTTGCACATTTCCCACGTGATGTCCCTTAAAGCTTCTGCCTTAAACACCTAATATAGGGCAGCAGGTGGAACGTGACTGCAGGGATTGACGCTAAGGAGGACAGTCCATTTGTAGTGTTGACATATCTAAGCTGTGGGCATGTCCCCCAGCCCAAGTGTCCTCTTTTTAATAATGCCTGCCAATCAAATGTATGCTAGGGCAAAGATCTTGCCTTCCTGTGCCAGGGAAGGATATTGCCCCAAGATGTGCACTAATTGGCTACACGTTGTAGGAAGTCTGTTTGTTATTTCAAGCTCAGAATCCATCACATAATAAGACAGAAATAAAATGCAAGTAAAGCAGCATGCTTGGTTTGTAAGTGGCTCTGGGTGTCTGTGCTGTGCTTAGCATCGTGGAGTTACAGCACCCACGTACAGAATAGAGACCTCTGTTGGTCAGTAATCCTGAGCACGAAGTGTGGTTGGCTTATCTGTCTTTGTTCTGTGTTTGCTCAGCTGATGCTGGGTGCTCCTGTGAATCTCAGCTGTCCCAGTCTGCCCCAAGGGAAAAGCTAAGGGGTGGTGAGCTGCTGGCTCTGGAGAATGCATGGGAGATCCCTTGGATCTGTTAGTGGGGCATATTAGTGCGTAGTTTGTCTGCTGAAAGCGATGAGTATTGGTATTTTCTGATGTTGGAATCTGTTGCTCTTGCTGGGCTTAAGGGTGAAAGCGCGGACGAGAATGGCACGGTTAATGGCATTACCCTTGCCTGGGTTTAACAACTGGAAGGTGTTTACACCCTGGAAATAAAACACAGTGAATTCTGATCTGTGCTGATGTCAGGTTGTTTATCCCAACTTACTTTCCTGTAACACGGAAATAAAAATGCTGATTCCTGGGAGACTGTTTCTGCAACAGCAACTGAGGCAATAGAGATGCATGTTCCCTGATTGTGTATGGCAAATGCAGGCATGCAAGCAGTTGAGTCAGTTCTCCTGATTGTGTGTTGTTTTTTTGAGCTGAGCAGAGAGAGAATGGGAACATGTGTTGACATGACAGAGTTGTTGAATTTAACTCAGAAGCTGATAGATGAATACTGCACTTCTGTGTTTCGGTTGGTAACCTGATCGCTGGGATATTTACTGAACTAATTAGCTTAGTTCCCTTCCATGCCACCACTGTAAATTAAATTCATCTTCAACAATGCAGACAGTTCTCCAGCTTGGACGCACTACGGTCACTACTGATCATGAGCTCCTGGGAATGAAAATCCTGTCTCAGATGAAGCTGGGTGCCTACAGAGGGCTTAAAATACACAGCCTGCCTGCGTGGGAGCTTTGGCCTCATGTGTTCAGACAGCTGAAAGATAGAAATGGCCCCGGTGCTGCAGCCAGCCTTGGTACCTCTGCTGCAAGCATGTCTAATGGCCAGGTGCTGCAGCCAGCCTCAGTACCTCTGCTGCAAGCACCTCTAATGCTAATGGTGACAGAGGAATGGAAATAGCAATTTCTCTCGCTTCTTGTAGCTGATGACGGTTGCTGAGTTCTTACTTTGCCTGTTTTACTGAGCCAAGCGGGCTAGCAGTAGATCTGATGGGGGTATTCTTTGGTTTTCTGGGTTTGACTCAGAGCCACTGCTACTTCTGTTCTGTAGCTGCTGAGGAAGAAGTACTGCTTTGCTGTGGGGCTGTGCTCAGTGTCCGAGTGCAGCCCTGTTCCTGGTGAGCAGTGTTTGTGGGGCAGTAGGAATTGCTCATTGCAGGGAGTCCAGCACAGACAACGACAACATGATAATGCATCGGAGCTTGCTTTGGGGTTTTTAATTACTTTCATTTTCTTTTTTAATGAATAGGGATGATGAATTTGCCTCTGTGAATCTACCTGGAGATTTACATTAGCCAAATTAACAGGAATGCTTGCTTATGGATTACTAGATCACTTTATAACTTGATGATTGAATTCAGACTGCCAAACTACATTTCTTCTCACTAAGAGCGTAATCAAAACCATTCAAGGAACTCTTGCCTGAGAAATTGTAGATATAAACAGCAATTGCTTATTTCAGTAAACATACTTGTTCACTGCCAAACTAATCACGTTATTGCAGATGGAATCCCTGTATGCAGCTTTTCTTCAGTCTCACATTTAATTGACAGCAAGATGAATCATATCTATATCAATTCCTAGGCTGCTAATCACTGTACTTATTTCAGTTACTCGTGTGCTGATCTCTGTGCTTTTGCTGCACCAAGGACTGTTTGCTTGGAGCTCTCTTTTACTGTATTTGTTGTAGATAATGCATTTTAAAGAAACTAAATGGTGTCAGTGCTTCACAAACTCTGACTTTATTGTTTTCCTTTTCCTGGAGTTAAGGTAAGCACTTAGGAAATAGTCTGTATTGCCACAGAGGGCAGCGGTAGCACCTTGCCTGTGCTGCACTGTTGCAGTTATCCAGTATGGAAGAAAAGTCTTTGTGTTATGGTCTGTGTAATCTATGATGGAGATGAACTTGGGCATTAGTTATGTGTTTCGAATGTGCACTTTCTTTAGACAGGACTAGAGATTACCAGATTGTATCGTCAGTTGCAGTGATAAGTTTATAGCAACACAGATAATACATTTCACTTACAGTTCAATCCGAGTTGAGGCTTCAGTGTGTGGCTGAGTTCACCGATAATTTACAGTGGGTATTGCAAGAATCCCTTCTACCTTAGGCTCCCCAGGTCTGCTAACAGAGCTCCCATGAGCACAGAACTGCTAGCTGAAGAGGAGCTGCACCATTTGGCCGGTAGCTGCTGGAAACCTCTTCAGCTGCAGATAGGAGCAGATGGCTGCAAGTGACAGAGCTACCTTTTGTCAGTCAAGCTGTTTCACTATGACAGGTGTATATTCCCTTCCCTCTGCAAATGCCAGGGAAGCACTTGGAGTTCTTAAAACCTGGAGGTGGCTTGTACATGCAGATAGCTCTCTTGTAGCTTCAGGGCACTGTGGGACTGCTGGGCAGTGGGGAGAGCAGCGAGGCAGGGCATGCTGCTGGGGGGGATTGTAGGTGGGCTTTGTCACATGAATGTAGCTTCTGTTCTTTCTAGGAGCCCTGGGCACAGGCTGTGTTACATCAATTAAATCTGCTGCTTGGACTAAAGATGCATTACAGTCATAGAATCATTAGGATTGGAGAAGACCTCTAGGATGCCCAAGCCCAGCCCACCCCTACCATGCCCACTGACTCTGTCCCTTAGTGCTGCATCCCCATGGCTCTGGAACACTCCCTGGGGATGGGGACTTAGGGCGTAGGGCTTAAACACTTGGATTTTTGTTTTTGCTTGTGCAGGAAGTGTAACTTCCAGGAAACTCTCTGAAAAAAAAATATTGGCTTTCATTTCCTGTTCATTTTGATCCATTCTGCATCTCCTGATTAGCTACCCTGGCCCCGGTCTCCCACTCTCTGTAGTGCATATTTTAATAATGCAGTGGTTTAAAAGCATCTTCTGGAAGTGCAGGTGGGAAACATGGGTCCTTTGGGTCTTCAGAATAAACAAACAGAATAGTGGTGAGAGGAACTCGCTGCCTAGCTGTGTGCAGAATGAGGGGCAGTGGTGAGTGAGGGAAACCTTGGGAGGAAGAGAGCTGGAATGCAAAGCAAATCTGGAGCTGCAAGCAAACAGCCAGCCAGCATGGCTCTTGTGATCTTGCATGTTTTTAATAGTACTTGCTCCATAATGCTTTAATACAGTATTATCATTAAATAAAAGTAAAGTGACTTGAAATATTTCAGTTTACCTTCTGGGTAATAGCAAGTGCTGTGGCTTGTTGCATGTATATTTATGCGTGTGTGTGTGTGGCTTTTGGATACACATTAAATGCGGATCTTTGTTTTGTTTTTAATCATTGTAGGGATCCTTGGTGAATGTTCAAGCTGCAGAAGCAGTGACTGTTCCCATAAAGAATGATTTTCCTACAAGAGAAGAGCAGATTTCGACACTAAAAAGTACACCTGAGTTTGATGTTCTTATCATAGGTGGAGGAGCAACAGGATGTGGTTGTGCCTTAGATGCAGTCACTAGAGGTAAGACTTCATTCTTGGATTACATGGTTTATAAGAATTAATCAGGTAGGCTTTCAAAAGCAATTTGGAGGTAAAGAATGTGCCCTCTGAATGCCTGGTTATAAAACTGCTTTCTGATCTCAGGAGCAGAAATGAACCCGAGGAAAAAAATCTTGTTTTATTTTATTTCAGCATAGTTTTCAGTGTCTAAATGCTTATATGCAGTTCGCATCAGTGCTAACCCTTCTGCTGGCTGCTCTTGGATGGATTTCCCCTCTCGATTCTTGCTTGGTGTGTTTACCTGTAGTCACACTTGCATGCCTGCAGCAGAGAGAAGACAGCACTTGCACAACGCTTCTAGCACACGTTGTTTCTGAATGGAGCAAGCATGAATTCACAATGAGGCATACAGCTCTCAAGCTCATGTTTCCTGTAACGTGAGATCTACAACCTCTGCTAATGCTCTGTAGCTGCTTGTTGCACTGCAGGTTTAGGGAAGGCTGTTTGGATGTACCAGGGAGCCTACTCCCAGTGTTCGGTCTGCAGCTGCATACAGTAGATTTGTGCTCTCCTGGCTCCTCTTTTGTGGGATTAGCTGTGTAACTGGTTCAAGAAGTTACCTAAGTGGAAGAACTGATCGTTAACCTTCTGTCACAAAAGCTTGAGATAAAATAAGTTCAAGGCGATTCTTTCTACCTGACTTCTGCAAGGGGCTCAGAATGTATGTATGGCAGTGGGCTGCTGCCTTACAGGTGTGTGGCAGCTCATCTGTCCTGTGCAGAGCTCTGGTTATGGGGGGTGCAGAGCACGAGCACCTACTGTTGTTCTCCTTGCCTGGTAACTTTAGCCAGCAGCTTCTACTCAAACTCAATGGCTGTTGGAGACAATTAGTAATTGTACAAGTTTGGTGAAAATAAGTCTCCAGATGCGTAGGTAAAAATGCACAGGTTTCTGAGAGAGAGGCTGGAGCATCAGCTCCTGCTCAGTTGAAATGCTATATTGTATTTTTATTTTAAAAACTCAAAAGAATTAGTGAGAAATGCTCACCTTGGGATGTGTTCTTCTTTCTGTTGTTGTTTTCAGTGGAATCAGCCAATGAAAGAGAACCGGCCTTCATTGGTATCTGTATTTTTGACCTTCCTACTTCCATTTTTTTGGAACTGAAATGTAAAATATAAAATAGTCATAAAGTCTTTCAGGTTGTTTAACATGTAGAGAGATGTCAGAAGTAAGAGGCAAAACCTGGCTCCAGGAATGTTGAGTTTGATTTGGAGAATACCTGGCCAGAAGCTGTGATGGGTTTTGAAACAGATTGAGCAGCAAGGTATGCATCATTGGTAGCTACCTGCAAATAAGTTACTGATTTTGTTTCATTTAGTATTAAAAGTAACTTCGGATCTTTTCATTTCTCCCTATGCCATATTGTGGTAGAAAATACAGTCGTAAAGCACAGAGAAATTATTGTAGGTAATAGCTCCTTTTGCTAGATATTCTGATTATATCAGTGGATTTCTGAAGTGTGAAATATTCCTAGGCATTTGGTTAATGAATTGTGTGTTGTTGCTGTTCATTCATGGAACTTGCTCTTTTATTATGTTTGCTTCACTTAACAACAAATTTTGCTTTTCATGAGTTTGATATGTTCTCACCAAATTATTTCTGATTGTATCCATTAATCTTCAGTCACATTTGACAAAAATAAATTACTCTGATCTTTGGAAGTTACCAACAATAATTAGTTTAAGGACAGAAGTTTTGGGAGACCAACAGATGTTAAAATGGCATAAAACAGCCCTGAAAGATGGGGAGGGAAGGACCCAGGGGCTGACTGTTCATGGTGGGGCTCCTTGGGCTCACGTGTCACTGTGCTGCTGGTGGTCCCAAAGCTGTACCACTGAGTTTCATTTTCACCTCCTCTGCCTGACTTTCAGATTCCCCCAGTTGGAGGGACCTGCTCCAGTAACTTCTGTCACTGATTGCCACCTCCCTGTGTTTGTCTGTTCTGTAAGCAATTGATGGCCACAGAGCTGTCCTGCACCGCTTTTCTTCCTTGGGTTTCCTTATGCTGGAGTATTGGTGGCTGTCTTGCAGCTGTGTGCCAAATACAGCCTCATGCCTACCCCTGATCATGGAGAAGCATCTGTTAATCATGTGTTTCCTGTGGTCCAGCTTCCTTCTAAGAACGGGATGCTGCTGTCCCACACTGTGTCTGTGCAAGAGCACTGCTGGCAGTGCTGTCACATCCCTCACCCAGAGAGCTGCATCCTGTCCTCCAGTGCAACTGGGGGCACAGCAAGCATGCAGCCCCTCTCCAAGTGTTTGTCAGAATATGCATTATAATGCAAAGTGTTCTTTCTGAGGCACTCTGCATTCTGGATTAGTGAGAATGTTTGAGCCCTGTGGTTATCCTTCCTTTGTGCTAGGAAAACACAGCACCTGGCAGCCTCACACCTGAGTGTCTGTGAGGCTTTGTGCTGTCTGGTAGCTAACATTATGTGTGTGCCCTTTGCCTGTAAAGGGTGTAAAAGAAGGATGTCTGTGTTGCATGAGCGCTGCAGTATGTGCGTGGTAAGCTGCAGATCAACTCTTCTTTCCTACAGTTCCTAGCGAAGTTGCTATATTTTGTATCAAGTCTTAATTATAAGATGATTTCATGTACATGGCAGGATGCTGTACCCTTAGTGTGTGTGTGTGTGTGTGTGTGTGTGTGTGTGTGTGTGTATCATGCTCTCCATTGCCCTCCTGGATGAAAATGCAGAGCAGAAAAATAATAATGAAGCGAAACAGCTTTTGCAAATCTCCAGAGATGGAGAAGGTCTGTCTGGTTAGTGACACTCATAACCAGGGAAGCAGGGATTTGGTAATGTGCATGTTGATAATGGCTGTTTAATTTTGTTGGTAAAATCAATTTATGGCAAGCTCGCGTTTGGACAAACTCTTGAGTTGTGAGTGAGAAACCTGGATATTAGAAGTAGTTCATTTGCTTCACAGTAACAATCAGTGGGAGCTGGTTTATCTTTGAACACTGGGGATTGCCGTTTTGGATTGCAGCTCTTAAGGCTGTATACACTTGGGTTTGGGTGGGCTGATAGGCAGAGGTGAAAAGCTGGGTTCTTAATCCTAAAAGGCCATTCAGACTTGGATTCAGAAGGCTGTGGAACTCTGCACGCTCATTCTAAATCCTGTGGCTTTTGGTAGTCTCACTGGGAAGGGCTGCAAGTTTTCAGCCTGCAGTATTGGGTATATTATCCGGTGCTTTGTTACTTTCATGTAGCCTTGTGCTGCATGTTAGGTATCTTCCTTCTACATGAAGGAAAACCTCCCTCCCACCTTCCCTATTTCATTTAGTCTCTAAAACAAGTAAGGCTGTGCTGGAGCTCTGCCACTGTCACTGAAGTTCACCATGCTTTTCCTTTGAAGTCTTCCTCCAACCACTTCATCACTTCTTTCAGTGGGATAGCCTTAAGGTTTGGTTGATTGGTTTGGGGTGTTAGCAGTTTTCTTTCTGGGGAGCAAATAATGGCAGTGCCCACGTTCACAAGATGTCACAGGGGTGACTTTGGAGCATCAGTCCCATAAGCTCTCCCTTAGTGTGCACCCATTGCAGATGGGCCCTCTTCTGGCACTGGGAGCCTCTGGAGCAAACTTTGGGGGAAGGCAGGGGTGCCAGTTATTTGTCTGGCTGCTGTGCTGTTGAAATAATTAGTGTGATAGTTTGAGCTCTCTGCTGCAAAGAGTTAAGGGTATTCATGAAAATATTCTGTTCCTGACATGAATACAAACTATAATTTGCTTGAGGGAGCGTGGCCCCTATAATGTACTGTAATGCCTTTCTATTGTGAAATATCCAGGTTTTAATGTGCTTCTGTTTAAGTTCTGTTTTGACTTTTCCCTCAGGAAGAAGGCTAAAATTTTTCATTACAATATAGACAGTGCACTACACTTTGAATACAAATTTATCCATGTACAGAGTAATTTTTCTTGTGATTGTCTCTACCCTAGAGAAGTGTCTTTAATGAATTACATACAAATTGTGTAATTTAAGAAGTTAATTTGGTTTTCTGGTAACACAGGACTAAAAACAGCCCTTCTAGAAAGAGATGATTTCTCATCAGGGACCAGCAGCAGGAGTACTAAATTGATCCATGGTGGAGTGAGATATCTTCAGAAGGCCATCATGAAGTTGGATTTTGAGCAGGTAATTGTTTATGCAGGTTGTTAAGCAAAAATTGCTGGTAGACACTTTCCCTATCCCAATTACATCAGAGTTCTTTATTTCTTTCTCTAATACTGCGCACGGTGGCTGTGGATTGCAACACAGAAAATGTCTTCTCCGGTTGAGCTTTCCAGAATAGGGAAATTGGTGGTGCCCTTTCTTGCTAAATTCACTTACAGGCAAGCTAACAGCTGGACCTTTGAGACTGTGGATGTGCTGGGGAGGGAGGGCAGAAACACTGGCTTGAAAATAGAAGGAGCTTCTTAGCTGTCAGGATCAGAATTTAGGGGAGTGAGGGGCTGATGATTCTGAAATAGGTAAGGAAAATTATACATAAGTGATTATGTACATATGATAAATAAGTGATTATGTATGTGATTAACATTTTATGCACTCCTGTGTTGCCTCAGTCTGGTGGAAGTTGATGTTCTTACTTTTAGAAATCGATTTGTCTCACTGAGACTTCTCTAATTTAGAATACATTTTAACGATAATAATGCTGCCACAGAAACAGTGACCTCTCAGGGATAAATAAAACCAAAAACACAGTTATGCACTTGTAGGAATTGCCATCTCTTTTTTTTCCAAGAACAGTTTGATATTGATTCATATCACTGATTTGGAGAGGAACACTTCTACATTTGCAATTCAGAGTTCTATGGGATTTAAATGTGGGAATCTGCTCCAATGCAATACCTTGGGATGTGCTCTGAACCTCCTCTATGGCCTCCTGCTCCTGGTTAGCAGTACTGCAGCTTATTGGGCATTAAGTTCACATGGAGAATTGGTCAACTGGCCAGCCAAGATTCCAAAGGAAATCCACTTAAGGTTAACTTGCTACGAAAGTATTTTCCTGAATTTCTGATTTTTTTTTTTTTTCCAGCAGATCTTAGTGTGCTTCTGAGAGAACAGGAAGGTTTATGTGAGATATTGATGAACAGTTTTCTCATTAAATGTTGCATTGTGGGGCAAAATTGGGTAACTTGAAATTCATATGTACTTATTTTTTTTCCAGTACAAGATGGTGAAAGAAGCACTTCAGGAGCGTGCAAACCTACTTGAAATAGCTCCTCACCTATCAGCTCCTTTGCCTATCATGCTGCCTGTTTACAAGTAAGCTCTACTATCATACCCCTCCTTCAGCATGTCCTTTGATGAGCAAGGTATTTCCCTGGAGAAGTTTCCAGATGTCTTTTCCCAGTCGTGTCTTTATACCTGTCACAACCTTGTCTTCCCAGAGCAGAGATGCTGCAGTGTTGTAGAAGCATGAAGCGCCCTCATGGCATGAGCCTGGTATCACTGCTGCCAGTAGCACCTCTTGGACTCCAACTTCTTGGTGCCTTTTAACCATTACAATTAGTATAGAGGAGAGGAATTTGCAGCTGAAATGAACTCATAATTCTCAGGATATTATTTACTGTTCTTTCCAGTACATCCTTGTCTTCAGAGCATGCTATTGTTTTCTTCAAAATACGCTGTGTAGTCCTGACAGTCACCAGTGTTCAGTGCAGTAATTTAGTGTGTTGCCTTCCACTGTACGTGCCACTTTGGTGTTAAGAGGACAGTTTCTTCCTCTTCTGAGGAAGACTGTAAGTGATTTGGGTTAGGTTTCTAGTTCTGTAAGAGCAGTTGTTCAGTTGAAGAGGCTACTCAAAACAGTGAGCATTCAGTGATGAATCTTTCTAATGTGTGGCCAATATTCCTGTCCTGCAAAGCAGGCTTGTAATAGCTGGGGCTCACATAGGTCAGCAGTGGGCTACATTTATGTGGTCTTGTTCGTGTAGGAGGCATTAGCTATTTCAGCTCATCTTGACTCCTCAAATACATGTGCCAAAGCAGTCTGGTTCTTCCTTCAATGCTCGGCTTTGATTCCTCATCTTATGCTGAAGTAAAAAAAAAACAGTAGTCTTAATTCTAGAAAAAACAAGTGCTGAATTTAGTTGACTTCCTGCAGTGAGGAGATCAGCTGAAAATAGCAAACAATACATAGCTTTTTGCACATTTACTTTACATGATGTTGTGAATTTGCTCAATAGTACGAAAGTAAAACCAGCACAACACAACGTGCTGGGTTATGAGAAGTATTACGAGAAGCGTCAGCTTTCACTTCTTAACTTCCCATGAAGTTAAATTACGTTTTTTCTTGCAGATGGTGGCAGTTGCCGTATTACTGGATTGGAATAAAACTGTATGACCTCGTGGCAGGAAGTCAGTGTCTGAAAAGGAGTTACGTCCTCAGCAAGTCAAGAGCCTTGGAGCACTTTCCAATGCTGCGCAAAGACAAGCTTGTTGGAGCTATTGTCTATTATGATGGTATGTTCCCTTTCTGTGACTCCTATTACATTGTTCTGTATTTGGGGGAGGGGGAAGGGAGGAACACATGTTCATCAGCTACACTGACTCTCTAAGGGAAGAATGACTTGAAGGATTCAGTTTGCATCTTAATTTATATCTATTGAATTGATGCTTATGGTGCTCACTACAGTGATTTAGGGGATGTAGAAGAGGATATGTTTGTTTTTCCAGTTAGTAGGTGTAGTGATATGTGAAAGCCTCCTGATGTTCTAGTGATTCCCAACAACTTTCTAGCTGTGCATGATTTCTGCTGTGCTGGAGAGGCAAGGCTTTCTGCTGCAAATACTCTACACGTGGTATTTGCTGCTCAGCCTGTTTTAAGTTAGACATCCTCATGACTGATTGAGCAATAAAAGCTACTCCTAATCAGCTAATAATCATATCTTGTTAGATTTCTGAATCTTATGTTTGCTTCAGACTTTGCCTTTATTTAAAAGAAAGTTATGCCCCCGCTATAAAGCATACTCTGTGTAGCACTACTTGCAAGTATTTGCACTGAATTCTTCTCAGACTGAATACATCTTCCAAGGTATTACACGTCAAGCAATTGTGGTCATTCTGATAATGATAAATAGGTTACTTCTGGTTTGAAAAGAATTTCAAACTTAAGATTTCTGCCAAAACACCTTTAAGAAGGAGTTACAAAATTATGGGAGGAGAAAGTGCCTCCAGCTCAAGTTGTTACTATGGCTGTTGGTTACGATAGATTCTGGTATGTTTTTGTATAACATACATATACAATCAGCCTTAGAGAGAGAGAGAGAGAGCAGATGCTTTCTGCAAGTTTTCTGATGCTGCATTTGTCTTGAAATAGCAGTTTTTGTGTTCAAAAGCATTCATGCTTACTCAAGAGCATCGTTCATGTTAGTAATGCAAGAATGCTGGTAAGTCTCCTTATTTTGTCCTGTGAAGCAAGTAAAGGTGAGTCCCTAGCAAAGCGCTGCAGCAATCGGTGCCACAGTGAGTCTTCTGAGCAGAGTCCTTGTCTTTGTCCCATCGGCATCTACAGATATTAGAGGCAGTCTGAAAACAAACCTGGTAAAGGATTAATTGGTTTCCTTGGCGTAGAGCTGCCTAGAAGTCTTGTTTGTCCAGAATACTAGCACTTGTTGAGTCACAGGTGTCTGGAGCTTTGTGCAAACTGTCACATCTCAGTGCTTTCTACTGTTACGCAAGTTGTATTCCTGAGCTGTCAGAACTTCAGTATTCTTAGATACTGAATTTTGTATGAATTCTGAATGCTGGAAAGCATTTGAGTTGGAGTAGAGTATACTGTGATAACTGCTTTCTTGATGCACTTGGTTCTGATAACGTATCCAGAAGATAGAGCACTTCTATTTTGCAACAGACTTGTATGCTGTTTTGTAGCATGTTTAGTTGGATTGTTTATTCCCCATTTTCCATTTCTTTTATTTTGCTTCCAAAAGAGAAAGTTCTCCTAAAACTTTCTCAATAATGAGGCCATCTTGGTAATATCAAAACATAAGCGTGTTAAGGATAGGAGGACAAGAAGGCCTCAGGTTCCTTGCAGGCCTGGAGGAGCCCTCCAATGAATAAATAGCTTAAATGCTGACATGCTTCGGTAGTGGTTCTACTTAGTTTTTACCTGGAGATGTTGTTTTTTGACCTTTTGGAAACCAGGAATGTCTTCACACAAAATTGATGACAGAGGCTGTACTTTTCTCTTCTTAGAACTTCATTTATGCTATTCATCAGCTTATCAATAGGGGCTTTTGTACTGGGAAGAAGTAGGAGGGCCTCTTGAAACATGCTGGCTTGGGTAATATTAGCGAGGCCTCTGGCACAAGTGCATGCTGGTGATTGTAAGCTGCCTTACACAGAGTCCAGTGGAGTGAAAAATAGACCTGGATGCTTGTGTGCATAGGTTCTCATTTGGGAATGGAGTGAGATTTAAAAGATGGACTTCGATTCTTCAGAGAGAAGTAAAAATTTACTTCTTTTTATTTGAAATGCAGAGGAAATAAGTGGTTATTTAAAAACAAGAATTTTTTTTTTAATGGGGTTTTGTGGCATTTTAACTGTGTCAAATGAAAGAAATGAGAACTTTCACGTACTGTAACAAGAGCTGCTGTAAATAACATACACAGAAGTAATTCAGGCTTATTTTTTCATTATTATAAGCTATTCCTTCTCTTAGACTGTTAAGAGATCCCAGGAGTTCATAAGAGCAACAAATTACACTGTAATTACACTTCTCAAAAGAGCACTATAGCTTGGGAATCTATAATCTATTGAAACCTTTCCTGATGAAATAGATAGTTTGGACATATCATAGCTCTGTACTACTCCAGCATTCTAGAAGTATACACTTACAGGATGACCTTAAAGATAATCTATAAGTTTCTTTTATTAATTGTTTTAAATGGTGTTGCAATAGATGTAAACATTCAGTGCCAAGATGCCACGTGGTCCTTCAGTGGCAAACATCTGTGCAGCAGTACAGCACACATGGCTGATGGGCAGAGATCATAGAATCACAGAATGGTTGGGTTGGAAGGGACCCCAAGGATCATGAAGCTCCAACCCCCTTCCCCCCACAGGCAGGGCCACCAACCTCCCCATTTCATACCAGCCCAGGCTGCCCAGGGCCCATCCAACCTGGGCTTGAACACCTCCAGGGATGGACGGGGCATCCACAGCCTCTCTGGGCAGCTGTGCCAGCACCTCACCACTCTCCTGGAGATGGCTGATGGTTTCCTTGCCTGTCCAAACAGTAGGAAACAAACCCACCCTGTATATTTAAAACGAAGTGTAAAATAGAGGGAAAAATGAAAAGGGGAAAAAAGGAAAGGTATGAATTCTGAAGGCCAGTTTATGAAGAGTGAGGACTGTATAATCGCTTTGCTTGGTATTACAAGCTCAACAAAACAAGTGGCTGGCAGAAAATCTCACCAGTTCTCATCAGTGGAACAGTGGTGGTGCTGGCAGGACTTCCAGGCTGATGGGGTGAGAGACCTCAAAAGCAGGTGTTAAGTTTTGCTGCTAGTGAAATCTGTTTGTGCTCCTGTAACTGGCCTTGCTTTGCTTTTCTCTTAGAGCTGTGGGCTGCTATAGAGTGGGTTACATGCTGTTCTTTTTCAGAATTCAGAACGATGCACCTGGCAATTAACATCAGCACCTACAAAACAAAGTGCACAGCTCCTTAAAGCCTCAGCTGAACACAGAGGAGTTTCTGAAACACAGGGGTATTGTGAGCTGAGTGATGCAGCTGTGAGGCTGTGTGCATGCAGGGTAAAGTGAGAATGACAGCGTTATGTCAGTTCTTAAGGTGCCCCATTCCAGAGTGAAACTTGACAGGTAGATGTGTGCCACAGTACTTGTCCACCGGTCAGTGTGTGGTCCATGTGTGGGCTCACGCTGCTCTATGAAGCGTTAATTCGTTTATCTTGATCAATTAACTTGTGCTGTGTCAACACGACTCAGCCAGCACACTGCATTGTAAATCTATTAATTTGAATTTTAACAAGTCCGAAGGAATGGAGCACAAAAGGGAATGGAAATTGAACTTAAAGTGGGGAAGGGAAAGATGTGGTTGAATTATGCTCACTTTAATTCTTTCACGAGAATTAGCCATGAATAAGAGCATTAAGTAATGGCAAAAAAAAAAAAAAACCCAAACCAAAAACAAAACAACCCTCAGAACATTTGATTCTTAAAATAGGTCATATCTTTCCTCTCTGTCCATGTTTTCCCTGTGCAAGGAATAAATAAAACTCTTATCTCATATTCTCTGTTCCTGCCTCTATCATAACTCCCGTCTCTATTGCGGTGTCTTTGTATCTGTAGCTGTGAATAGCCCCAGCTAGCAGCATCTTGCTGTTGGGCATGTTGGTCGCCACCACCAAAGGGAAGAATTTGAAATGCTCATTATGTGGGTTACTTCTTAATTTGATAAAACCACCTCTCCAGTGATATTCATATTGGTGGCAATGCTGCCTTGCAATGAAAGAAGCAGAAATGCTCTTTGCTTTTGCCTGTAATTGTTGATCAAACCAGCGGCGTGTCGAGTGATCCATAATTCACGAATGTTTTGTGTTCTGAAATGTTGCCACGGTCGTCTTAATTACATTTTTTTAGAGTTGTTTATACAGGCAAAAAAAAGATGGTACATTCTAAATGTTGGAAGTACCAGCAGTAGCAAATCAGAGGCTTTACCAGAGGCTATTCTTGCTCTGTCTCAGCATCGGGAAACTAAAGCATATGTTGGATGTTAGCCTGGGTGTACACAATGTGTCCTATTTATTCAAGGTTTTCTTTGAAGCCACAACTTACAAGTTTGTTTCTTAGGGGTACATGTCAGACTTCATTTAGCATTTGTTGGTATTAGGATACTCCTGAATAGCAAAAAGGCAACATTTTGGGGGAAGAACGTGGCTGCTATCTGAGCAGTGATCTGTCAGTTCCATTTATGTAGCTCAGGGAAAACTGGAAGAGAGGCACTATGGAGAGCTGGCCTGAGATCTCAAGATCATATGCAGAATTATTTTAAAGCATTTTAAATGGAAGAATTAATCTCCATTTAAATCACATGTAATGCATTACGATGTTAAAAACGAGGAGAACATTAAAGAGGAGATGCAAGTGGCCAGAATGCTTATTTAGAAATTCCAAGTGGTGCGGATCTCCTTAAGATGCACTGCTTTCTATCTTTAGATGCTTGCAGGCTTCTCTGCTTACATATTTTGCCTTTCAAGATGAGCCTTTAGGTGTGTAAGGAAAATGTTTGTTCCTGAGTCGGTCATGAATTTCAGATTTTGGGTGTTTTTGTTGACCTTGCTCTTGGAATTTGCTGTTACTTTCTGCAAATAGGAGTTAGCAGGCGCTACTCCTGTCACTGGGTGGCTTCAAGGGAGCTGATTGCTTAATGTCTTGTTCTGCGGCTTTCCAGTATGCTTACTGGGATGTAAATAGTTGTATTCTTGGTATTTATTCTCTCCTGAACTGTTTTAATACGAAGGTTATTTAAACATAAAGGGAAAAAAAAAAAGCATTGGCGGAGGATTTAGCTTTCCTTGTGTACAGCAAACCCCATGAGAGATCCTTCCTGGGCACGCAGGCACACACACCGACACACGCAAAAATCAATGCAAAAGAGTAGAGCATTCATTAAGCTGTCAAAAAGGGAATAAATGCTTTTTTTTTTTTTTATGTAGGCTCTTGTAGCTATTTTTCCTAGTTTTGAGTGTGTCCTGAATTATGAAATGTTACAGCTTTATAATTCATATTTGACAAATTAATGTTTGGAGAACGTTGCGAACCGTAATAGGGGTATTACCCTATTACAGATGCAGACAACTGTATGACTTTTCTCCTTCCCTGGATATGAAAACTCTTTGACAGTTTGTCACTAAAAAGACTTTTCTGTAGGTGAAATACACCGCTAACCATATTTCTTGGTATTTCAAAGCTGAAAGGAGGTGAATGAGAGAAGCCTTGCAGGCACGCTAAGTGTAGGTCCAACCTGGAAAAGTCTATCCGTATTCTCCACATCCAGTTGTTTCCAAATACGTTCTGTCCCATGTTTTATGTAATAGAGTTGTATGTGAGATGCTGAGGAGCGGCGGCAGCCTGCTGCGAGGAGGCTGTAAGGTGATACGGGCTGCCTCTAGTGGAGTACGTGCAAAACGGAGTGCACGGCTGTGGCTGAACGTGGAGCAGCGATGGTGCTTCTCTTTGCTGCTGTTGGTATAAATATTAGCGGGGACTCTGTTCTGAGCAGCACTTCCCAGTTGTGATGAAATCAGACGGCTCTCTTTCTCCTGCAAGGTGACTGGAATCAAGCAGTGCTTTATCTGCCGCGGCTCTCTCAGTCGTTTTCAAAAGGGATAAAATCAATCGCTTAAAATGGCTTGCATCTTTAACCCAGTTTTCCCCCTGTCAAAGGGTACGGCGGTACCTACGGGAGAGGCAGTTCCACAACAAAAGGCTGTGCATTCCAGAGCACTTGTTCTTTTTTTGCTGGAGGCGCCGTTCCCAATAGCGCGCGGATGATAACTGCATCTCCTGCTGTACCTGTAACAATTTAATTGTGTAAGTCAGCCCAGTCAAGCATCCCTGGCTCATGACTGGGAGACATGAAATTCATTGTCATTATTGTCCCTGTCATTTTGGATCATTATATCCCGCTGCAGAATTTTCCTCACTCCAGTGCTTTCCTACCTCCAGGAGCCGGGGATTATGGCTGAGGTTGGGGTGGGGGCAGGACTGTGAACTACATTTACCTCAGGGGAGCCACAGATTAAATTGGCTTTGCTCTCTGACTTGCTGGATTCATCTGTTTGTACGCTGTGGGTTTAGGGTTGGGAGTGATGAATATTCGAGTGCATTCTGTGCCTCTGTTTGTTGTTGATGTTGATTTTGGTTTTTGTTTCTTTGCTCTTTGATGCTCATACAGCGAAGGATGATTTTCGTGTCCCTTAAGAAGTGAACGGGGAAAATAATTCTTCAGATCATCTTACCTAAAAGATGTAGGGTTATTCCCAAGCAAAATGATGCTGGCTGCACGCTGTGCCACCAGCACCTCGGCGTGCCTCAGTGTGCCGTGGCTTTTAGAGGGAAGGCTCCGTCAAAGCATGTAACCCTGCTGTCATTTATATACATGCTTTCTGTGAGCGTAATAGTGGGTCATTAGTTAATAGGCACTGGTTCTGTACAGCAGGCAGGCTGTATGGATGGCAGGGGATGTCAGCAGTGTGTTCCCATGCACCTTGGGCAGGTGGGTGCAGAGCGGTGAGGCTGGGCTGGGGCTGCCCAGAGCTCTTTGTTAAGCAGGGCGCGTGCTGGGCCTGCTGGCGGTGTCCCTGGGCCCATGCATGCACTCCTGGCTGGCCGCAGCCCCTGCCCTCGTGGCTCTGTCCTCAGCCTTCAGCCCTGGCAGGGTTCCCCCAGGTCTCGCTGCGGAGCTGCTTGTCCATCCCACAGGCCGTGCTGTGTCCCCGTGCCCCGGCCGCAGCAGGCCGGCCCTGATGCTTGTGTGCTCTGACATCTCAGCACGGCTGCCACAAACTGACAGTGACAGTGTTTGGTCTCATTTTAACACTGTGCTTTTACTTACACTGACACCGCAATATGATTGTGGTGACAAGTTGAAGGCTGATAGAAAGAAGTGGGAAACAACATAATTACAAAGCAGCAGTGCTGAACAGTAATTCCAAATTCTCTTTCCTAACGTGCTTGGATAGCACAGCTTATTTTTATATGCCAGTACCTTAGTTTCAGTTAGTTTTAGCTTGTGTACCCTACCATGGTGCTACAGCAGAATATTTTTATGCATGCATTTCTTTATAACTGTGTGTAAGTTGCAGTGTATTGCGTTTTTGTTTCCTCGCCTTCCTCGTGATCCTGTTTGGTGTTTAACTGCGTGCCCGGATAGTTGTGTTCGTCCTCACAGACAGCCAAGTGCAAAGCAGAGCACGATTTGTTCATGATCTGTATTAGCAGCATTAGCAGTCTGTGAGGTACTGCTGTGTTACTGTGGGTGTGGAGGCACTGATCCGACTGAGTCAGAGCGCTCTTCCCTCTGGAGCAGTCCAAGAACAAATACGTGCATACTGCGTGTCCTAGAAAGCCTGCTAGTTTGTGGTGAGTTTCTGACCCGGCTTAATTTTCACGTGATTCAGAGAGTTAAGAAATAGTTCAGGTCTCAGGGCATTTCTAACAACTTGGCACATGAGTCAAAACTTAACATCTCAGTTTGTTGTACGTAGGCTGGGGGAGAAGGGCTCACTGCATTCCTCCTGGAAGAGGTCTGGAACAACTTTTAGGCATTATGAATCAGCTGGAGTGACTCAATTTGGATGCAACTGGTTCCAGCGTCTGCAGCAGATGTTGAGTTCCCGTTTTAATGCTTGTAATGAAACTGTTCCTCTAATTAAGCACTTTCTATTTGAAAATCGGTGGCTGCAGGCAGCCCTGATAACTTAATTATATATCACTGTATGTAACCACAGATCATCAGCCTTAAATTTGGTAAGCTTTGTATATACACAACAGGACCGCTTTTGTGCACGTAAAAGGTGTTGTTTGATTCCTTGTGCTGTTGGTTGGTTTTTTTACAACATGGATGCAATTATGCGATACTGATGTAGGAATATTACACATATCATTTTAAGATGACTTTAGAATATCAGTGCTTTTGGGGACAGTGGGCATCGATAATCCCACATCGATAATAGTGTGACAATCCAGTAGTATCCCACGTGGATAGGCTTTGGGGTGTGTTCCAGGTCCAAGGGGCTACCTTGCAAGTTGCAGGCTGTGTTTCAGTTAACCAAGTGGAGCTCAGTGGTACCAGTAAGGAAGTAGTGCCCGAGCTGTTAGTTAACTGTTATCCCATGAGCTTTTTAAAGGAAAACAAACAAACCCTAACTATTTCTACGGTTATATTATGTGGCAGTTCAACATCATGGCCTAGTTTCTCCTCCGGATATTTCTTTTTTTTTTTTTTCTTCCTTCCCAAAGAAGCCTGGTATGCACTTCTATAGAAAAACCTGTCCTGTCGAGAAAGTGCATTAAGGCTGTCATACAGCTTCTTGCATGGCTAATTTCCAGCTCTCCGTTTAGCATGACCTCGACAGCAATAATTAGATAAGCCTAATAGGAAAAGACTGTAAATTGACACAAGGTGAGAAAGCTTTCATGTCTGTTGCGGGGACCACCAGCCTGCTCCTTAAAGCAAGAAGTTTGTCGTGGTACTTACAACAGCATGGATGTGCTGCATGGTTTTACAAAGTGTCCGTGGAGCAATGTGGGGGCCAATGGCTGCGGTGTTTGGGGGCACTGATGTTGAATACAGCTGCAGCATGACAGTCATGTAACAAAGCATTAGTTCTTAGCATAAGAAAGTTAGGTGGATAACATGTCACTCTTGGGATTAAAAGAAGTTCCTCTCTCTGCAGTCATTGGCTGCTGAGTGGTGTTGATTTTTCAGCTGCGGAGAGTTGCAGAGGGGAGGGCAAGGATGGGCAGAAAAGTGGCAGTGTCAGGGTGACACAGTGCAGCAGATACTGGAACTACCAGCGTGCCTCCTTGGCGTGGTGGCTTTCACACAGCTCCACCAAATCAGTCACCGACTTCTGCAGTCTGTGGGCTTTGTTACCACTGCTGGCTGTGGTTCAGCACTGATAAAAATAAAATCGAATGTACGCTGTGCACTCTGT
Source organism: Gallus gallus (assembly GCF_016699485.2). NCBI lineage: Eukaryota > Metazoa > Chordata > Aves > Galliformes > Phasianidae > Gallus > Gallus gallus. The sequence continues at coordinate 35,699,876 of NC_052538.1, forward strand.
AGGAGGATTCTTTTGGTGCCAACGGAAGCATTGTCTGTTCTTATTTGAAGAAATGCAGCATTTGCTACGAAGGAGTGAAAATAGAATTTTCCTAAATTACGGAAAAGAAAAGAAATTATAAACCAAATGGCATCACTGTTGATCTTAAAATTAAGTGGAACACATTGACAAAATGTCTTCTTGCCCCAAATGTCTTTGACAGTATGCCTTCCAAGAATAGTGCTGGGTTTTTTGAGAGGATTAAGTGTCGCTTACTGCAAGCAGTTAGGCCAGTGTCTCGTTAGCAGTGTCGGCTACCCTTAATGAATATGAGCTTGCTGCAATCATTGCTATACAATGAGCAGATGACAACAGTAACAATGAGATGGGTGGCTGTTTGTTTTTCTCAGAAGTAATTGAAAGGATTTCAACACCCATTTTTGAGTTGTACCTTGGGAGAAGTTGAGAGGAGAGCTCAGCAGGTTGCATCTGTAGCTGCTGGATGTTTGTTCCAAAGCTGCTGAGTCTGGCTGCCAGGTGCAGCCCCTGGAGATGCACCCCGCTGACAGAGCCAACAGGCACACTGCCAGCCCACGCTCCCCTGGCCTGCCCTGGAGCAGCAGGACTGCTGCAGCGCTCATCTGGCTGGGGCAGGGTGCTTGGGCACGTCTGTGCTGGGTGGATGTCCTAGTTAGATATTCACTGTATTGCAGCTTTGTTAGGAGACCTTCAGCAGCTTGCTTGTTATGGTAAGGAATGCCAAATTAGTTGGACGTAGCTGCTGTGGTACTGTAAAACAGCTTTTGGATTTATCGCTAACAACATTCAGAGGAAACCTATGGTAGAGTAGAAGCGGGAACAAGGGGAGATAGCTGTGTGTGTGCTTTGGAGTGCCAGTGACTGACGTGGAGGACGATGGATGCAGAACTGCCTGCAGTAGATGATGCAGAGCCTCCCACAGAGGTCTTCGGTCACCTTGTCCTTAGCACACGCCTATGCCTTGGGTTTCCTGGGCATTTTCTGAGCGTGCTAATAGTGCTAGTGTCAAGAAAGCTTTACATCTCTGTTTGGAGCAAGTTAAGCTTGGAGGCATTTATCTTGGGTTTGGAGGATCTGAATGTTGCAAAAGGAGGATGATATTTCACTGAAAAAATGAGAAGACTGAGAGGCAGCACTCTTGTTCTTCTCTCCCCTTCTGTTCTCTGGAGTGGTAAGGATTGTTGGAGTGCCACAACGCATTCCAACCTGTTTGGAATTGGGAGTGATTGTTATTTCAAACTAACATGTCTGAAAGTAACGAGGTTTTATTTCATCAGCAAAAAATGTTTTCTCAACCGTGAACGGTGCTGTAGCGAGAGCTGATCTGCAATACTTTTGCAATAGCTGCTCTGCATGGAGGAGCAGCAACGGCTTCTTTAGGTGTCAGCGCAGAAGGTGATGGCACGAAGTGCAGAGTTTTAATGTCATTGTTTGTGGGGAAATGTGCACACGTGAGTTAAAGTTAAAACCACACAGACACACCTCCCAACAAATAAACCCGTTCCCGAGTGGAAGGGCCATCAGACCATGACCCCATCTTACCAAACTGAGGTATTATTCTCCGTAGATGATAAATTTATGAGCCAGTAAGTCACTCCTCATTGCTTTCCAATCTAGACCTCCACAGATCTCTGCTGTTTGCACTGTGAAATACTCCAGCACTCTGCGCTGTGGATTCCATTAATCTGAAGCCAGTGTTGTTTTTTCTCAATGCGTAGTTAATCAACAACTGGTTATTTCCCAGCCCTCTTCCTACAAGTGCATTGCCTAGGCACTCAGGGTTCCCTTGGACAGCTGAGAACTGAGCAATAGCAAGGGTTTTCTCACAGCAGAGTAATGATGAGGGGGATATGGATGAGAAAGCTTCCTTGAAGGGGTGCTATGCAGAGCTGCTACTTCAGACTTTACTTTGTGTGGAGATGGCACTTCCGTTGGATAGCAGTTAATTACAGGATCACAGAATGGTTGGGTTGGAAGGGATCCCAAGGATCATGAAGCTCCAACCCCCCCACCACAGGCAGGGCCACCAACCTCCATATCTCATACTAGACCAGGCTGCACAGGGCCCCATCCAACCTGGCCTTGAACACCTCCAGGGTTCTGTTGTGCTGGGTTTCCTGCCCTGTACAAACAAGCCCTGCAGCACCCCATGGGCCAGGGAGCTGCAAACAAAGCACCAGAGCAAAGAGGGATGGCTCTGCTGCTGCATGCCTTTGGCCCTGGGCTAGAAGAGCGTTCTGGATGTGCTGTACATGAAAGTAGCTGCTGTAATGCAGCTTGCTGCTATTATGCCTTTTTTCCCCCACTCTGCTGCTCGCTGTGTGAACAAGGCATTGAATGTTCTCAGCCCGTCGTTAAAACGCTCTGTTTTGAGATAGTCTTTGTAAGGTCACTTCATCCCTTCCCTGACACTGCTGTAGCAGAACTGTTGATGCATTTGTTTAATGATTTGCCTGCCACTTCTGACAGATGGCTGTTTAGTCTCATGCATCTGCTGTGTTGGAGCATCTGCAACTTTTCTTGACATCTTGCTAAGTTGTTTTGCTGTTCTTTTCTGCAGTTTATTCTGGGCATTGTTTGCGCGGTTGAATCAGAGTTACTGTTTGTTTCTTCATCGGTGCTTCATCATATCACTGTTTCTGTTCACTTCACATAGCTTGCCTTGTGCTCGAAGACTGATGGCACTGTACTGCCTCAGCTGGGTTAGAATGAGGATGAGGAGAGGGGAGGTGGCACCTCCAGGCCATTGATCCCATCTTTACAACTTTGCCCTTTTAGCTGGGAACAGATGATGTGCGCGGCGGTTCGAGGTGTGCGGGCAGAATCAGAAGGACCAAACTTTGCATAAACCATTTGTACTGAGCGTTCCGAATGCTGGCAACATAAATCAACAACAATATCTATTACAAATTCATCACTTTACCTGTATTATCTTTGATAGAACTGGTCCGGGCGCGCGGGGAAGTGAACCACATCCGAGGAAGTTTAGCCCTGCTGTAAATTAATTATTCAGGACACACAGAGCCTGGCCCCTTCAATGTATAGTAATTCTTTCCAGCCAGCATCCTGGACTTTAACTTCAGTGGCGATAATAAATAGGAAAAGTCTCAGGTGAAGCCCGTGTTTTAAAGTAATTAATCATCTTCCCCTCATGGTCCCTCCGCCTCTCTCTTGGTTTTCTTTAACGAGGGAATTTCGGTAATAAATCTTTAATGATATGTGTTAAGAATCCTTCATTAATTCTTGTCTGCTTATTTCTTTTCTGATGATTTCATGCTGTATGTTGGGAAGCCAAAATACCTATGAAATAATAATACAAAAGCAAGTTACGGAAAACTTCTAATTTAGGGCAGCCTGTAAGATGCGTTGGGTTTTGCACGTAGTGTGGCACAGCCCGGGCCAGGAGTCGTGGTGGGCTGCAGCGGCACTGCTGAGTGTATGCCTCAGCGGAGCAGTGCGGTTGCAGTGGGGTCTCATGCTGGAGGAGGAGCGCTCTGTGGGGTGGCTGAGCCCATCGCCCTCGGCCCCACAGCAGCGAGGGGTGCGGGGTGGGAGCACGGTGGGGGCCGTGCGGAGGACGTGTCTTTTAAATAGCGACGTCGGGCGCGAGCAGCCATCACGGCTATTGGATGTGACAGGGACAGCTGTGACAGATCGGTTCTGACACGCTTCCGTACCGCGCGTCTGTGGCTGGAGGTGACTCACATCCTTCCCCGGTGCCTTCCCGCTGCAGGACAGCACAACGACGCGCGGATGAACCTCGCCATCGCCCTCACCGCTGCCAGGTACGGCGCTGCCACCGCCAATTACACTGAAGTGCTGCGCCTGCTGAAGAGGACAGAGCCGGGCAGCGGCAAGCAGCGCGTGTGCGGGGCGCGCTGCAGGGATGTCCTCACAGGTGTGTGCCACGGCCGGGAGCTGCGCTGGGAGGTGGGGGTGGGAGCGGGGAGCGCCAATGGTGAATATGGATGGGCTGACAAAGGGGCCACCTTCCCAGAGTGCAGTGGCACTGCGTTAGTGTCGGTCATCTTTAACTCGTGTCGCGTTTTTCACTCAGATCCTGGTGTTTTGGCAGGGTAGGCTGAGCTTTACATCCAAAGCCTACCCTCAAACAGAGGCGCTGCTGTAAAATGCTGTGTGCCATACAGCGATAACACCCCTCACCAGCCCAATCCTCCTCTGAGAGGCACAGCTCGGCCCGCTCCTCTCCGACCTCCCGCCCTGCCTTCCTTCACAGGTAGCACAGAACTTTGCAAAATGCCTCCTCTGAAGTCTGGCTTTAAGTGCGGACTTGGTTAGTTTTGGGGAACAGTTCTGGCTGCTCCCTTCAGACGAGCAGAATGTGTGTTACAGTAGGTTAGGTTCACAGATTAATAACGTGAGTGTCAGCGGGCAGGGAAACAAATGGGGCCTGTGATTGATGTTGTTTTCTTTCACAGGGCAGGAATTTGATGTCAAAGCCAAATGTGTTATCAATGCTACAGGACCTTTCACAGACTCGGTGCGCAAAATGGATGATCAGGAAGTGCCCAACATCTGTCAGCCCAGTGCAGGCGTGCACATTGTGATGCCGGGCTATTACAGGTAACGGTATTCCAAACCCAGGCCATTTGTAACCCTCTCTGCTGGTGGCTGTAATAAATAAGCTTGTGAGGACGCGGTTGTGGTTTTTATGGTAGCTTTGAGTGCACGCTTGAAGATTCTGTAATTATTATTCGTTATTTAGAAAGTTCTGGTACTCTGCGTGTTCAAACACCAGCTTTATCTAGGTGGGGAAGAGTGAAGCCTCGTGGCTTGTAGTGAGACTTTGCAGGGCAGAACTCCTGCTGAAGCAGAAGGGCCTTTAGGCAGTGACTGCTGTAAGGTGGCTCTCCTTTAAGGGGTGAGTTGCGCATGTTGACTGCTTCTTCACCCCATTAGGAGAACAAGAAGTGTAGAAAGCCTTCCAGAGAGGTTCCTGCCTTCCTAGAAAGCTTTCTGTCTTATAAAATAGCATGCTGTCTAGGCAGTCATCTGCCATTACACTCTGCCTCTGGTATTAGTCTGGATGGATGCCACTGGTGTTAGGAATGCAGCACGTACACAGTGTAGCACGTAGTTCAGAGTACCATTAAATGCTGATGGGTGCTGCTGGGCAGGTGCCTGCCCACCCTTGCTGGTTCAGGTGAAGGGCACTGCTCTGCCTGCACTGAGCTCACCACAGGCTCCTGGGGCCCTGCAGACTCATTCCTGCTTCTCTCCTGATTTGTTGCTGCCAAACCAAATCCCCTTCTAACACACGTAAGCCGTTTCAGTTGAAGCTCAAATATTACCTTTGGTTCCCAAAGTCATTAGCATCCTAATGGAAATTCACATTTATAGACTTATACCGGTTCTGTTGATACAGTGCACTTACAATAATGCCTTCCATGTGACTGTTGCAATCTTCTGTGAATATAAATCTAGACTTCAGTGCACAAAGTGCTGTTGTTGCCTGAGCTGTCCCAACAGGACATGACCAGAACCTATAAAATTGAGGCATCTTTGGCCTAGTGGAAAATCACTGTTGTGATCTGTATTTTTTTGTGTGTCTTCCGCCATGACGATCAGGAAGTGACTTTGACAGCTGCTTTAAAGCAACAGCCAAGAGGATAAAAAGTTTGTAATCCCAGGTTGTTCACATGCAGTGGTAAGCAGGTGCACTACTTCATGGTATTGGCGTAGGGCCACCAAGTCAGCTGTTGGGCTTGGAGTCACTTTGTAGATTCCAAGTTGAAGGTGGCTTGGTACGCACGAGGGCTCTAATTACGTGTTTTGTAAATACCTAATAATTGTAACTGCTAATGCGGAGGAAAATTCTTCTCCTTGTTCCCCTGTGTGTGTCAGTGTGTGGGCATTGCTTTTCTTGTAAAATAGTGTCTGCCCACATGCTGCCTCCGCAGTGCAGCTGATGAAATAAAACCCATTTCCGTTCAGTGGGGAAGCCTGATCCGAGGAGCGCATAGAAATCCTCGTGGTATTTAACCTCACTTGTATGGAGTCTTTATTCCTGGTTCCAAGAGGATGGATATTCCTTAACAAGTCAGACTTATTTCATTGCATCTGCTTGTCTTTGTGGTTAAATAATTTGTAAAATTTGTGTGAGTTTGGGCCAGAATTCTGTAGAGAATTTTGTATCTAGATACGGTTTAGATTTTGTAAAACTAACATTAATGTAATGCGTTCACTTCCCATGGGATTCTCGCTCATTTATGTTCTTCATTAATAGTCCCAGTATTCCTCCTCTCATTAATTCTATTTTTAGTATACATGTCTGTTCTAGTAACTGCAATAACTCTTTCACTCCCTATTGTTTAAGCACAATATCTGCAAAAAGAGGGGGGATTCTGGCCACCTCTGTTCAGATTAGTACATCTCAGACGGGAAGCCTATGTGTTCCACTCAACAAATTTCAGGTGTTTACAGTCCTCTGTAATTTTCCTACCCACTTCATGTTCTTGGTTCCAGTTAAATTTGAATTATAGAATGGTTTGAGCTGGAAGGCCGCCCATAAAGGCTGCCTGGTCCCACTCCCAGCAATGCACAGGGACAGCCACAGCTCCATCAGTGCTCAGAGCCCAGCCCGACTGTGGGTGTCTGCAGGGATGGGGCACTGCCACCTCCTTGGGTACGCTGTGCGGTGCCTCACTGCCCTTAGCATGAACGTCTTCCTTATATTCACACTATTAAACCTTAGCTCTGCTTTCTTGGAAGTCACCTGTTTTCTATTTAATTGCGTGTATGGGGTTTCCGCTCAGAGTCTTCCACATTTCTGATCTGACATCCAGAATGAATAACTTACTGACTTCAAGCTCAAGAGCTCAGATCTGTCCTTCAAATGAAGTTTTGTTTAATTTAGTAGTCTGTAGCTCATTTTCTCACATCTTATTTATACTTCAGTGTTCAAGGTTCTATCCTCATTTGTTATATGCCCTGCGCATTGTTCAGCGCAGCCGTGCTGCTGTTTCTGAGGCAGAAGCATATTTAGGAGCAGACATGCTCCAAGCACTCGGTTAAGTCAGCAGTTGCTGTGTCATTAGCTCCCAGAGGAGTGGGTATCCTGATGTTTGTTCTGCCAGCAGGCACTTCTGATCCATCTGTATTAGGCTCCTAGGCTCTATTTGCCACTATATTTCTGTCTCCTATTAGAGTTTACAAATCCTAATCTTACCTGTTTTAGTGATCTTGAAGGATCACTAGAGAAACGTGCCGGTGGGTGATAGCACTGTACTGCGTGGCGGACCAATTCCACGGCCATCAGAATGTGTTGTAAGAACACGTGCTTGGAGCAGCGCTGCTGCGTTCTGCTGGCGGCATGCTGCTTGTTGCTGGGTGTTCTAGTTTCTTTGGTTGCTCTGCAGTTACTTCTGTAAGACAGAATAAGCAGAGCAAAGGGAGACTGAGAAGAACTTCCCAGGATAGCCGGTGGCCATTAAGTCAGCAAATTAATTGATGTACAGAGGGCTTCTCCATCCTTTCTCATCGCGTGCTGTCGCCCTCTGTGCGCACTGCAGTCTGTAGGTGTTACGGTGAAGCTTATTTTTAATTCTTTACTCATTTCTCTTTCCCAGTTTTTTACTTAAATCTATGTTAAAAAAATATACTATTCTTTTGAGAATGTCTGAAGTGATCTGAATATTCTGATACTGTATATTAAATCTCCCGTTTTCTGTCTCTAAATCAATAGCTTTTTCATTTTAAAAAGTAATCATTTGGCTGACGTGATTTACCTTTCACAAATCTGTGTTGACTTCCCCTATTAAATTGTACTTTTCCAACTGTATGCTTAAGCTGTCTATAAATATCATCTAAAAAATGTTCTAATATACATGCTATATATGAAATTTTCAGCTGCTCCTAGCCTTTCCAGATATTGCAAACTTGCCCTCAGTAATCAGTTCGGACTTCCTAAAAATGAAATATTCAGTGATTCGGCTCGTAGCTTTCTTAAATAGGTAATTCTACCCAACCTCCAGTCTTTGTCTCCCTTCAGCTTGTTGTGTTAGTAGTTACCCGAGTCTGTTGAGTTATCCCCTCTGCTGATCCTTCCCGTATCCTCCTTCTAGTACCAGCAATAGGCGCAAAACCTGGAGACTGCTAACCTGCCTGCAGGTGATTGTATGAGGGCTTCCAGTACCTAATAGCAAAGTCAGTGTCTTTCCTTTCAATACAAGTTAATAGAAAAAGGGGCAGCTTGAACATTCTCCCATGTAACAACTACTTACATCGAAGGGCTTTTAGGCGCCTCGTTTCCTGAAATAGAGGCAGTGCTATTCAGTGAGTGATGAAGATTAACTTTCTCTTTTGCACACGTGGATATTTTTACTATTATTTTTTAGTATTATTTTCCAGAAAACCTTGATAAATAAGTTTAAAACTTCATGTGCAAAGAGCTATCCTCTTTCCTGAATCATTCTATAGCACTGGTACAAATGAATGAAGGTGCTGGCATCTGATTCGTCATTATGGAGGTGGTGTCTTCTGCTGTTTCCCCTCCAGAGATGGTTCCTAGCTCAGGAATGCTGCTGGAAGCATTTGGAATGTATTTCTGGTCTGAATCTCTTGGCAGCCTGGGCTTCGGTTCCTGTTCTCATGGCAGGTGCTTACTGAACTCAGGCTGTAGGATCCTTGGAAGTTCCCTGTTGTAATGTACTCATAATGCTTTTGATCTCAGTGTTTTTGTTCTCTCCTTTTTTTCTACTTCTTGTTCCTAACTTTGCCTTCTTCCTCCCACCCCACCTTAGTTGTGAATATAGGTTGCAGAAGTCATTGGGCGTCTTTTCTGTTCCCTGAGTAAGTTACCTGATAAATGGGGTTCCTAATGTTTGGCCTTAAATTCCTGTCTCCTCTCCAACACATTAAGAACAAACTAGAGTTCTGTTTTTGTTCTTTTCCCCTGCAGCCTGTGCACTGTTTCAGCCTTAACTGTTCTTTGTGACACTGTCTAAGTTACTGTCTGTTTCTTCATACTAAAAGTAGTTGTTCATTCCACGATAGGGGTTTCCAGCAAATGCTGTTTTGCGTTTCAAATCCTTATATTTGAAATTCTGGTGACTGGAGGGTGGAGGAGCCAAGGGCCTGGTTGCTCTTGCTAAGGATGTGCCCTGCAGTCTGGTGCAGGAAGTCACATTCTGGGAATCGCATTGAAGGGCCTTAATCCCAGAAGTTTTGAGAAATACATTTTAAAGTTGTGTGGTGGTGATCTCTGCTGGCACAGGAGCAAGGGTGATGACATAATAGCTGAGCATGTGCAAGAACAGATCCCTGGTGATGCCTGGCCTGCTCTGAATCACGTCCCTTCTCTTTCAGCCCTGATAACATGGGTCTGCTTGACCCAGCCACCAGTGACGGCAGAGTGATTTTCTTCCTGCCTTGGGAGAAGATGACTATTGCAGGGACCACAGACAGCCCCACCGATGTCACCTCCCATCCCATACCGACAGAAGAAGACATAAACTTCATTCTGAGTGAAGTGCGCAACTACCTGAGTGTTGATGTTGAAGGTAGGAGTGTCAGTTTTTGCTGGGAGGGATATCTACAATATTTCAGTCTGACTACGTGCTGTCTGTCTCAGGTTTCTGCAGTGACTGATAGCTGTGTTCTTGCCCCTCTAATACTTGTGGGATGTAAGTGTCATCTCAATCCATTTTGGAGCTATCACTGATGCTTTTCCAGATTTACTCTCTCTACTTGGACTATTCAAATGGAAATCGGTGGATATCTGAGCGTGCAGATTTCACGTACCTCTCATCTAACAGGCAGCAGCTGTCAGATGACCCATTCTGGCCTTTTTGGGTGGCAGATGCAAAGCTTGGCTGAAGTGGGTCGGTTCGGTCGTACATCCATACAGGTGCATCCTAAAATTCTCCTGCTTTGATTGTAGGAAGAGTTCTTCTGACTTTTCCTCTGTCTTTCAGTTTTCTAGATGCTTTTTTAATTACTTAATTATTGGTGTGGTAAATACCTAACAGTTCAGCTCTTGGTTGAAGAGGGAAGTATGATGGGCAGAAAGGGGAATTCATCAGAACACTTGGTGACCATTGACCTCAGTAACTGAGCTGAGAACACCTGTGTTGGAAGGTGCTGGCTTGTTTGGCCTTAGTGCTAGTTTAAAGGTGAGAGGTTTCCTTACTTTGTGGTGAGATTCACTGTTTGGTTGGGTGTTTTTTTGCTGTTATGTGCTTTTTTGCTGTTTTTTTACTGGTTACATGAAAGCATCTGTGCTCCTGTTGTAGTAGTGCTAAAAGAAATCTGAGCACCGCTGTTTGTCAGGAGCACTGCGATCTCTGGGATTTAGGAAACCTGCTGTCCAGCACTTGGGAATATTAGATTCCCAGATTCCTGAAATGAGCAGTTTGGTGGCTCTCTGTTGTGCAACTTTGGGACAGACAGCCTTGAGGAAACGTACCTTTACTTTTCTGGTGCAGAAGCCAGTGTAAGTCAGCACGGTGGGACAGGCAGGTAGCTGGTGGTGTTCAGACTGAACAAGGCAGAAATCTTGCAAGGTATTTCACAGGAGTGCATTATGAAGTGTTCCGTTCTTTCGAATGAAACCTACCTAGGTGTGCATACTGTTTTTCACGTTGCAATTAGCAGTGTTTATAGATTGCCTGTTATTGAATTAACAACTGTGCTGGCCGTATCAACTCACTGCAGACCTGCCTTTTTGCTGCCAGAGACAGTGCCAGGGTTATCAACTTACACAGGCTTGGATGTGTTCCAACTGTTTAATTATAGTGTCACGCATGCTGCTTTTTCTAGTTTCATTAGTTTATAAATGTAATATGGTATCTTATTTCTGTGATTAACACTTCATTTTGGCAGGTTAAACATGCTGGCAGAGCACCATTGATTTCTGAAATCTATTTTGTGTTCTTTGGGGATATTTTTACACCCTCTTACCGATTTTTTAAGTTATCAGTTATTTGAAAGCTGCATCAAAAATTGTTTCAGGGCTTCGGTGTAAATTGGTCAATTTTTACTATTGTAAATTTAACAAGCAGCAAAATTAATTTCATGAGATTATTGGTTCCATGTTTTATACATTCCCGTAGAAAGTCCCTTTCAGAGGCTGGAGTATTTTCCCGCAGCTGTTAAGGACTTCTTTGAACTACTTGCTGCCTTCAGATTTTGTTCTTTCACATTCACTGGAAGGTCAGTCAGAGTTTGCTATTGGGATGTAGTGACTGCCAGGGAGCAAAGGAGTGGCATGGGGGCATGTAAAGGGCCATTGAGTTGGACTTCTTGTGAAGTGGGAAGATGCTCCTGAAGCAGGTAACATTGGAAAGGCAGGGCCGGAAGAAGTGGCTGGGTAAGAACAGTGTGGGCTTCTGGATGATCTGTGACAGATCATCTGGGCCCCCTGGGGTTGCTCTGCAAATGCTGGGGGCGCAGGGGAGCCACAGGCCTAGGAGATGTGCTGTAGCCTAGCAGGTACAGATGTGCCATCAGGCTTCTGACAGAGGCTGTGAATAAAGATTACTTATTTTTTCCAGATCCTTCCTCTTGACGAATTCCACACTATTCTAAAAGCTTTCAAGTCCCAAAAGCAAATGTTGTAGGAACAGACTTTATTTTGATTTCTGAAGTGCCATATAAGGACTGCCCTGTTCACAGCAGCAAGAAAGATAAGACTTGGTGCTGCTCTGGGTGCTGTTTATGGTGGGATTTCTGTTTTGGATTGAGAGTTTTCTGACAGCTGAGTCTCATGGCAGATCAGTTCCCATAATCTCTCTCTTGTTGAATTCTTAACCAGTGTGACAGACAGGTCTGTCCATCTTCGGCTTTGTTTTGGGTCAGACAGCATTATTGATACAGAGAAGTGCAGTGCCGTTTTTCGTGCTACTTGGAGGTAATGCCACAGAGACCATAAGATGGATAGGAAATGAATACAGAGTTCCTGACTGATTTTGGTTGACTTTTTCTTCTGGACAGTGAGAAGAGGAGATGTGTTGGCAGCGTGGAGTGGCATACGTCCTCTGGTCACCGACCCCAACTCCAAGGACACGCAGTCGATATGCCGGAACCACGTTGTTGCTGTTAGTGACAGTGGCCTTGTCACCATAGCAGGTAGGGGAGGCTCATTTCAGGTGTTGCTTTCGTTGGGCTTCCCTAGTGCATTTTGTGCAAAATTTTCTTGCAGCGTGATGCTTTGCCTTCCTACAGTTAGGTAGTGGTCTGTCAGCAGCAGTGTGACTGGCTTGTTAGACCAACTCTAGTAAGAGTAACGTGATAAAATACATGGTATGTACCAACCACGTTTCCCTTGCTTTCCCCAAATAAAGAAGCAAATGTGTGCTTATAGGTGGGAAGTGGACAACATACCGTGCCATGGCTCAGGATACAATTGATGCTGCTATTCAGGCACACAATCTGCCTGCGGGTTCCAGTAAGACAATTGGGCTGCTGCTCCAAGGGGCTGAGGACTGGAGCCCCACACTCTACATTAGGTTGGTCCAAGACTATGGACTTGAAAGCGAGGTGAGCCATTGTTACTGTTCATGTGCTGATATTTCTGTGTTGGAGGGTTTTATTCTTTCCCTAAAGACAATATTTTCGTAACGTTTTAACTGTTTTCTGCTTTAAAATGCTATGAGATGCTAGAGTGTCCCTTTCCTTGGGCACGACAAACCTGTGCTACTCTCTGATCACATCTGAAGTAGAAGAGTTGAAGCACCATGGTCATTTATCTGGATCCGTACATAGTAGCATTAGCTTAGATGTAACTCATTCACAGGGCTAGCAGTTTCCTCTTGCACCATCAGAGCCTGATACCCTCTTTAGCATCTTTGTTATTAGTGATGAGAGAACTGACAATAAAAAAATCCATATATTTGTGCTTTCAAAAGCATACTGAACTTGTTTTCAACTCCCTAGGTGGCTCAACATCTAGCTTCTACATATGGTGACAAGGCTTTCGAGGTGGCCAAAATAGCCCAAGTTACAGGAAAGAGATGGCCTATTGTTGGAAAACGTCTTGTTTCTGAGTTTCCTTATATCGAAGCAGAGGTATGTGGGGAAAAAAACTACATCACACTTGAGTGCTTCTTGGGAATGAAGCAGATGCTAGAGCAGGTCCATCTCGCTCTGAAAAATACCTTCATAAGCCCTTTCCTTTGAGATTCAGATGTTTTTGTTTTCATTTTTTTCCACTTCACCTGATCATACTTAATTTTTTTTATGTAAAACCATAGAATCACCAAGGTGAAAAGGCCTCCAAGATCATCCAATCCAACTGCCCACCTACCACCAGTATTTCCCACTAAACGATGTTCATCCAGACATCTCTTCATCTGCCTCCCTGGGCAGCCTGGGGACTGGTGTTCCAGCACCTGAACACTCTTTCAGACAAGAATTTTTTCCTAATATCCAATGTGAAATAAATGTTTTACTACAAATATATAATGTAGCATGAAATATATCTAATGTGGACTCATCTACATTTTTTTCCTTGCCTTGTTCCTTTAGGTCATCTATGGTGTGAAGGAGTATGCCCGCACTGCCGTGGATATCATTTCCCGGCGGACTCGCTTGGCCTTCCTGAATGTGCAGGCTGCTGAGGAAGCTCTGCCAAGGATCGTAGATATAATGGGGAAAGAACTTAACTGGAATGAGCAGAAAAAAAAGGTACAAAGGGCCTTTTTCATCTGGAATTGTTTTGTTTTTCTTTAGTAGTTTCCATGTTAACAAATGAAACTAATTGAATGGAAAACTTCAGTGACGCTTGCTTCCTGAGAGAATGGATACATTCGGTGTACTTCATTTTGAAGTCTTCATCAGAATAGCTGTGAAATGAATGGGTATTGGCCGGGCTGGAGGGAGGAGTGGAAGCATTCCATGACTTTAAAAATGAGGCAGACTTGGCATTCCTATTCTACTTCTTGCAAGCATTTAGTTCAGTGTCACTTCTTACAGGTCTGTCTCAGGAGAGAAGGATTTTGCAGTCTGCATCGCTCTTTTTTCATAGAATCATAGAATGGTTTGAGTTGGAAGGGACCATTAAGACCACATAGTTCCAACCCCCTGCTATAGGCAGGGACACCTCCCTCTAGACCAGGTTGCTCACAGCCCCATCCAGCCTGGCCTTGAGTGCTTCCAGGGAGGGAACATCCATAACACCACTGGGCAAACTGTTCAGGTTTTGAAAAGTGGTGATACAGAGTTTGTTAATTGTTTTTATTTCCTAAATTATTTTGAAGGTTACTGTCTGCTTCCTTTACCCTAGTGGCTCAGTGCTCGTACCTACAGTGTAATCTTAAAAGCATTTACACAGTAATTAGACGCCTTTACTAGGCCTGATATCCCTTTTCAAGATTAAAAGGTGCCTAAGTTGAACTTATTAATAGTTTCCAGCTACTGTCTGCTCAATTTTTGGACCTTACACAAATTCTGGTGAAGTGGAAGGAGCAAATAAATTGTATAAGGAACTTGTTCTTCCTCAGATACGAGAGGGCTTTTCTTCTTGGTTGTAGGAGGAACTTGAAGCTGCGAGGAAATTTCTGTATTATGAAATGGGCTACAAAGTAAAATCTGACCAACTAACAGACAGCTCCGAAATCACTCTGATGCCTTCAGATATTGAAAGGTAAATGAAATAAGAGATTCCTGAGTTGCTGGGAGTTAACAACACCGAGTGTCATTCTTCTCCTCTGATAATCCTTATCTTGCAGGTACAAGAAGCGATTTCACATGTTTGACAAGGACAAGAAAGGGTTTATTACTATACTGGATGTGCAGCGTGTCTTGGAGGTAAAGTTTCCTTCTGCTTTTCTTTTTTAATTGCCATGTGGCATAAATAGTGCTGAGCAATGCAATTGATGTACTTTGTTGTCTATCAAACAGGTCCAGATTGCAAAGTGTACCGCAGTGCAGAGCTGAATTTGGCTTTTTAATACAGAAATTGTTTAATTATATTCACAATAAGATGGTGGTTTTTTTGGAAGGTTTATGGTAGTTATGTACATTGACACTTACCTGACCCTGCTAAAAAGTGTTTTTTTTTTTTTTTGTCTAGAGCATCAGTGTGCAGATTGATGAAAAAACACTCCACGATATTCTGAATGAAGTAGATCTGAACAAGAATGGGCAGGTGGAGCTCATTGAGTTTTTGCAGGTAAGTATTTCTCTGTTCCTAAGAAACTGTGACTGTTGTAACCGTAGCCACAGGTGTTCAGTCCCCCTCCTCCTCCCGTGCAGAAGAGCTGTGCTGGGGAGGAGGTGAGTGCTGCTGGGTACCACGCTCGTGTCGATGCTGTTTGCCAGAGCACAGGACAGAAGTGACGCACAGAGCTGGTTTTAAGCACCTTCCAAATTCAAGGGTATCTTCTGTGCAGAAGCAATTAACCCAAAGAACAGGTCAAAATTTCAAAGCATGCCACTGTGCAGATCTGAATTTGGCTTTTTTATACAGAAATTATGTTTAATTAGATTCCAAGTAAGATGGTTGTTTGTTTGGAAGCTATATTGTAGTTATGCATGCTGACACGTACCTGACCCTGTTATAAATGATTACAGTGTTCAAAATAGCTTGGAAAATTGCAAAGGAAGAGCTTATGGTTAGAACACATGTAGTCCGTGTTATCCCACTGTAACTCCTGGGTTGAGAAATGATACCTCCATTTGTATGAGGAACATTACATCGGCAACATGAATGCCTGCTTTTTGCAGGACTTTAAAATAAGAAAATTAAAGGTGTTACTGAATGTTTGCCCTGCTCCTCTTGCGTATGCAGTTTGCTAACCAGCTTTGTTTTTGTGGAGTCTTTCTTGGTGTGGTATTTCAAGTGAGTGCCATGTCTTTCCTACATGGTGGCAATGATGAATGCTGAACATGAGATAAATTAATGCTGGGGATTTTGGTCAATGTCAGCCCTTTCTTCACTGTGTCAAGTTAAACAAACAAGATCAAGGCAGAGGAAATGGTAATTGTCTCTCTTGAGATGAGCTGTAGATAAGAGGAGCATTGTTGAATCTAAATGCAGAAAATTTTCACAGGTTGTGTCCAGCATTAGAAAAAAGGACTATTTATTTACCTAAAATGCAGCCATTTAGCTGGGTAACTGAAATGTGCATTACTTTTAAAATGAAATAAAAGCTCCCCAGAGCCATCTCACTGAGATAACTGGAAGAGAAAATCACAGGTGGCTTTTTGACTGTTGGGAAGGGTCTCCCTCTTGTGTCCTTTTGCATGTGAAAACTTCAGATTAGGGGGAAAAAACATAAGCTTTTGCTGCAATGGCTTGGGACAGTTGAGAATTTGGTTCGCTGGGATACGCTGTGGTGAAGAAGTCAAAGCAACCAATGTGGCTGCTGTGGGTTTATTTACTTTGCTTTGCTGTGGTGAAGTCTCATTAGGAGTTTCCTGCCCAAAGTCATGCTATGTCTAAAACACAAGTGACAGCTCCCTGCTTGGGTGTCATTTCTAAGTTACTTTACTTGAACTTGAATGACTCTGTTACAGGTTTGTCCTGAGTGTTTCCCTGTGCTCTCCCAGCACTGCACTGAGGATGCATTGCACTTTGCACTTCCTTCCTGCAGAGCCAGAGCTGCACACAGGGAGCTGCTGTGCAGCACAGAGCGCAGTGGGAAGCGTGGTAATAAGAGGAACAGCAGGTTGCCATGGAGGGAACAAAATACACGTGGTGTTTGTTTAGTTTTTTAATGGATCTGTTAAGCCAGTTCTCAATACTTTTGTGTTTGCTCTCTGAAAACTTTCAAGTAATTACATTGTACTGCCAGAGCGCTTGTGGAAAGCTGTGTGCAAATATTTGTGGACGTTTATATTAGAATATAGGAACACATTGTATCAGAGTGGCTGCCTCGCTATCCAGGTGGGAGCGGAGCAGTGCCAAGTGGCTGCCTTTGACCCACTGCAGCCTTCCAGCCCGCCTCAGTTCCTTGGGAGAGCTGCTCAGCAGTGCCTGCAGGTGTTTCACAGATGGAAGGCAGGCCGAGCTGATCAGCGTTTCATGCAGACAGGTGATTCTGATTTGAAAACTTGAGCCGTTTTTGCTTTCATTCACACCTGCTTTTTGCTGTTACCGCCCGTGTTTCCTCAGGTGGTCCTGCTGGCACAGGGAGCCGTCTGATGGCAGAGATTGCTTCTCTGAAGGCTTGCATATGAAAGTTCTGTTTTTGTGGGGGTGCCAAAGGGTCAGCCTGCTGCTCCATAGAGTGCCTTTCCCACAGAGCGTGCAGTATGGTGGGAAGAGCCACAACAAACCGGTTGTGGAGTGCATGACAGGGCAGAATTGGATGGGTGTGATGGAAGGGCTGCTCCGCTGGGAGCCTTGTGGGTGTGGGGCTCTGGGCTCACACGGTGACCAGAATGCCCCCAGCTGCCATGGAGGTCCTTCAGCCTCAGCTGGGTCTGTCCCTTTCCCTCCCTGGGGAGTCATTCCTGTTTCTCAAATGCAGTACCAGCCTATAGAGGTCCAGCTGCAGAAGTAATAGACTTTCCTATAGAAGGAAAGAAATCTGAAGGATTCCTAGCACTCCCCGAGAGTCAGACACTGCTTTTTGTAGTGCTGGTTGCTTTGCATAGTGGTCTTTGGCAAGCTGACTGTATGTAATTTCAAGTCTAATGCTCACTTTATCCATGGGATAAAGAAGAATTAACTAAAACCTTAGCACTAGCGTGTGTTCGTTAAGGTAGAGCTGAGTCCAGTTTCAAGGACTTAAAGGCAAATTAGTTTTAAAAGTCTATAAAATAATTTGGATTTGAAAGAGTTGTGAAAGTCAAGTATGCTGTCTCTGCAAAGAAGGGCTTGTGAATGGGAGGGGGACGGCCGGGGTCAGTGCTGGATCAGCAGTGGTGGTGTTCTACTTGTTACTTCCAGACTGAGAGGGGAATAGAAAAAAGGTGTGGGTGGGGGAGAGCCTGTGCCATAGCTGGGTTATCCCACGTGGTTAGATGGCACTGAAAAAGCACTGCTGTTAATGGATGCTGCACTGCTACTTCCAAATGGGTCACATTTGTTGGCATTTCTGGGAAATGTGTTTTGACTTTGATGTGAGGTGGTTTTGGGGTTTTTTTTTTTGGTTTGTGGGGTTTTTTTTGTTTTTTTTTTTTCAAAGCATGCAGCAGTGCTGCTTTGTTGGTATCACAGAATCACGGAATGGCCTGGGTTGCAAAGGCCCACAGTGCTCATCCCGTTCCAACCCCCTGCTATGTGCAGGGTCGCCAACCAGCAGCCCAGGCTGCCCAGAGCCACATCCAGCCTGGCCTTGAATGCCTGCAGGGATGGGGCATCCACACCTCCTTGGGCAACCTGTTCAGTGCGTCACCACCCTCTGGGGGAAAAACTTCCACCTCATATCCAACCTAAACCTCCCCTGTCTCAGTTTAAAACCATTCCCCCTTGTCCTATCACCATCCACCCTCGTGAATAGCTGTTCCCCCTCCTGTTTATACACTCCCTTCAGGTACTGGAAGGCCACAATGAGGTCTCCCTGCAGCCTTCTCTTCTCCAGCAGAAGATAGTTTAGTCACTGCCAGTACCACGTGCCCTTGGACAAACTGACTGGCTGTGTGGGGCTGGGCTGATATCCCTGCTGCTCTGCCAAGGAGCTGGGAGTGCAGGTGGGGCTGTGCCACCCACCTCCCTTCTCAGTGTGGAAGGGAAGCTGAGGGCTGCTCTCTGTGTTCCTTTCAGCTGATGAGTGCCATTCAGAAGGGCCACGTCTCCGGCAGCAGGCTGGCTGTGCTCATGAAGACAGCAGAGGAGAACCTGCGGCAGCGTGTGGTGATCCCGGTGGACCGCAGCGGCGGAGGGCTGTAGCTCAGCACGGCTGTGCTGCATCTGCTGACAAACATTCCAGTGCTCCCGAGTGCCCTTGCTCGTTCAAGGTGACTGGTGTCTGTAAAAACACATGGGTGCGTTTGTTTTCTGTACTAATGGTTCTCTGTACAGCTCTTAATACTCAGTATGTGGCCTTTTGGATTGGATATGCTTCAGACATGAGTTTGTTAACAGGGGTTCTGGAATATGGTCTGGAAACAGTGGTGCACACACAAGCACATGGGCACGTACTGCCTTGCTCATTAACTTCTAGATCACCTTTACCTTTAAACAAAAAAAAAAAAGTGATTCCTGCCTTTAAAGAGAGCATTGTGGTGAGATTTGCAAATAGGCATTTAGTATTTAAAAGCTGCTGATCTGTCTGCTTCAACAAAGGGCAGCAGAGGGAAGGCTGGTGCCTGGGACTTGAGATAGCTTCACCGAAGGAGCAAAACTTCACCTTCTGGGGGTACCAGGTACAGTTAGGGGCTGGCTGGTTAGTGACTGCCCTTCCACAGGTGCTGGACTTTGCTCCCTTGGGGCGTGTCGTTATTTCAGCAGTACAGTACTTGGCCAGACACAGGTATCAGCAGTACAGAGCTGGAAAACAGCACACAACCCATCACCCAAACTAATAACCCAGCGAGCAGCTAGGGGACAGCTTTCCTTTCTCCACACTAATAGCAACAAGCTTCCTTCAGTCAGCAGCACTCTTCAGCGGGTGATGTCTTATGCTGTAAAGTGCTCTGTACTGTTTCCAGTTTGGGACAAATATGTAAAATATGATGGCTTTTGATAACATAAGTGTTAATTTATTTAAAAACTCAGATTAGATTTCATAGATTTCTTGAGTATAAATACCAGCTGACACAACAGGACCCTCCGTTCCAAGGGCTCAGCATTCCCCCTTGTGTAAAACCTGATCTTCTGACTGATGTCATCACTTTCACTAATGGAAACATCAGTGCAGTAACAGCCAGCAAAGATTACTTCTGCATCTTAAGGGAAAATGATTGCATGTGTGACACGGAGGGGCTGAGGAGTGTTGGTATGTAGCTGAGCGAGTCGGGTGCTTGGGGCTGGAGAGGGAGAGCGCTTCTAGGAATAAATAAAACACAAGGCTTTGAAAAGCAGATCCTTACAATGAACACAGACCAGAAACGGGGGTGAGCCTCACCTGAGTTCCTGTCAGTCTGAACGACTGGTAAAACGTCTCCAGGTTTCTCTGCAGAAATACTGTCTCAGATGCTTTCCAAACGGTTACTGCATGTTGAACCGATGTCATAGGGCTGCTTTGTACCAGAACTGTGCTGCTGTGGGTTCTGTAGCATTGGGCACAGCCCGTGGGAGCAGTGAGTGAATGTGTTTGACAGCGTGTTTTATGAATGGGGTCTGTGGTACTGTCAACTTTTTCGAGTGTGTTCCAGTAGATTTGAGTAAAGTGTGCAAATACTCCATGCAGCTTTGCTTTTCTAAAACCCTTCTCAAATAAGAACGTGGTAAGAGAGTTTACATCACACACAGCACAGCATGGGGTGGAAATGGGCGTCTTTGGGCCCAGCAGCAGGACAGAGGTCCGGAGGGAGGCAGGGTAGGAGCCCATGATTCACTGTATTATTTAAACAGATGTATCTGTTAAAGCAGTGAGACCTTTTCCAGGCCACGTAAAGAAGAATATTTAAAATATTTAATAACTTTTGTATGGTTTGAAGAAGAATTCTCCTCCACTCCTCTGTAAATGGAACTGTTAAGAATGAACGCTTGCAAGTTTACTGTAAAGCCAGGATGTTCTGCGTTGCACCCGGTGTGTGTCCTTCACTCCATGGTTTGTAATGCTGCCCACAGAACGTGACTTTGGGGTTTCCTTGGCTACACACGTGTCCTCCATAGGAGTCTGCTTTGCATCATGGGTGCTTTACTGCCGTGGGTCTCTGCTCCTGTGTGGCACAGCGGGGACTTGTATGGCTGCCCTGAGTGCGGAGGAGGCTGAGTGTTGGTTACAGCAACACGGGGAGAGCACAGCTGCCTACTGCAGCGCTCACCTCTGCTTTCAGGAGCGTTGTGGGGGGTTGGTTGTTGGCTTTGGTCTGCTTGGGGTTTTTTTCTTTGCTCTTCTGCTTTTCTCCATGTGATTGTACTGATGTTGCTGCCCTGCTTTGTTCTGATCCCAGGTGGGGAATGGGGAAGCAGCGCTGGGTGCCAGGGAGGTGGGTGCCTGGGAAGCTGCATGTCCAGCTGGGGAGCGTGCACACGCGTGTGTGTGTGT
Source organism: Gallus gallus (assembly GCF_016699485.2). NCBI lineage: Eukaryota > Metazoa > Chordata > Aves > Galliformes > Phasianidae > Gallus > Gallus gallus. The sequence goes on from NC_052538.1 coordinate 35,720,956, forward strand.
GTGTATACACATGTCTTACCCCAGCACCTACTGTGCTGTGCTGGGGGGTGCTCTGTGCTGAGCTGTGCAGTGCTGTGTTTGAGGCTGGGTTGTCGTTTTTATAACTGTCCTGGTGTTTTATTGCTGTTATTTATTACTTTTGATATCCAGAATGAGCCGCATGCATTTATAGAGCAATAAGAGGATGTATTTAATGTGCCTTGTTTCTGACTGGGGAGGAACTGAACGCATGAATCAATAAAAGCGATGAAAGGCACTCCGTTCCCGGGCAGTTTGTTACGGCGGCTGCAGAAACAACTCCAGCGAGCCCTGCACAACTCCTTGGAAGCAGAATGCTCACACGGGCACCTGTCAGCAAACGGGACATCACCGTGACTGTGTTTTCCCACTTGAGCCCAGAACTCAGTGCTGTGTGGGGGATGTGAAGGTGAGGGGTCAGCGCAGCGCTGCGGGGCCGTGGCAGCAGGCGTGGATGGCACAGCACAGCACTGCTGTCCTGCGGCTGTTTGTGTGCACTGAGACCTGGGCTGAGCGCTGCTCGGCGCACCGATGGATTTCATCCTAACCGGAATCAATAGGAATGAATGGAAGAGATTTCACAATCCATTCGGATCGTTTCACCTGTCACGTTCGCCACGTGCTGATAAATGCTCAGTAAATCGGTGAAGCCGTTACCACTTTTAACACAGACGGTATCATCTCTGTATATTATTTTATAGGCCTCAATTTCCCCTCCCAACAGGGCCGTCCCCCTGTTGTGGTAACAGTGCTGAGGGTGTGGGGCACAGCCCGGCAGCCCCTCCTGGCCCAGAAGTGAGCAGCGCCGGTACCCCCCAGGGGGAATAACCACGATGCTGAATTCTATCTCATCTGCGCCGTGCGAGCAATATGTCAGAAGATGTTTGCTGTAATCATCCTCATCTCGAGTGCTTTGCGGCACTGAAATGGCCGTGGGCAGCGATCCGGGATGTGCTGCTGAGTGCCGAAGTGCCGCGGAAATCCACGGGAGCTTTTCCAGGCGGCGCTGGGCAGCGGGCTGCCTGCTTTGTGCGGCGCTCAGAAATGCTGATTTATGGCACCTCGTGTTCCCGGCACACCGCAGCCTGCCTTAGAAATACCATACGGAACATCAGAGCAGCATTAATATTAAAGCCTCGGCGCTTGAACTGGGTGTTTCCTGTGTCAGATAGGACCCGATTGCATCTGGTGAGGAGAGTGCCCGTCAGGAAGAATGTGCCTTCCCTGCGAAGTGAGCATCGTTTCCCCACTGCAGCGAGGGCTTCTCACCCTGCGCTCAGCTCGAGCCCTTCTGCTCCTGCCCTGCCCTGCACAGCACAGCACGGCAGTGCCCAGCAGCTCACAGACCCGCAGTGCCAGCAGTACCCGCGCTCTGCCCACGGCGGCTGTGTGCTGTGCTGAGTTCGTCTTTATTTTTCTCTCCTTTTTCTCTCCTTTTCTCCAGATGAAGGCAGGGGGGAACTTTCGCTCTGTGAGGAAGCCTTTACCCTGCTCCGTTATGTTTTCACAACAGTCTCCTGAAGTACACTCACCTGGGTTAGATTATCCACCTGCGTTACATTATCCACCTGCATATCCTGTCTGCAAAACTTGGGGCGTTTCTGACCACTGCTGCGTGCAGAGCTGAACTCGGTGCTAAGGCGGCCGGGCTGTGCTGCTGCTGGGTGGC